>NC_141169.1:94295000-94340000 GCF_055505025.1 Bos grunniens | reverse complement strand
GGGTCAAAGAAGGCATACCACTGACACAGAGATAAAGATAATGTGGGAGAGAAAAGAAGCAAAAAAGGAAACACCGAACATCTGAAAATACATCAAAGGAAACAAGAAATGTTTAACATTAGTTTGAACTATGCTTCTAATTGTTACACAGTTAGGCTGCTTAACATATATTTTTAGAATACATTGCTACATGGAGATGACTTTGAATTTTTCTAAAGTTAAGCTAAAAAAAAGCTATAAAAGTTGACCATATTTTTTGTTTTGTTTTTGGCTGCGCAGTGCGGCATGAGGTCTCTTAGCTTCTCAACCAGAAGCCATGCCGCCTGCAGTGGAAGCGCTGAGTCTTAACCACTGGATGGCCACAGAAGTCTCAAAAGTTGATCGTATTTTAAAGTAACTAGATATATCTTCTGGTTAAAGGAGACTTACAGATTATTCCTTTCATAATAAGCACTTTTATCCCATGCCTGTGATGCAGGAGACCAGGGTTCGATCCCTGGGTTGGGAAGTTCCTCTGGAGAAGGGAATGGCAATCTACTCCAGTACTCTTGCCTGGAGAATTCCATGGACAAAGAAGCCTGGCGGGCTACAGTCCGTGGGATTGCAAAGAGTCGGACAGGACCGAGCAACTAATGCACGCATTCCATGAAATTAACTCTAATTCAATTTATTAAGTCCAGCCTTGGCAAATGATAGTTTTTATTAACATATGTAGATTATGACAAACATAAACATAAAAGCCATTTGTTGAATTGTTACTATATATATTTGAATATATACATGTATATTCTCAATATATGTTACATATTCTTATATACATGTATTTTCTCTTTATATATAAAATTTTACAACAGATAATGGATAAAATCTATATATCTATATATAGATATCTACAGAAATGGATATATATATATATATATATACACATACATAGAGAGAATACACATACTTACTAGGTAGGCAGATATTACATTGAAAAAAAGGAAATAAAGGGTAAATGGAAAAATTAAGGTGGCTCAGACGGTAAAGCGTTTGCCTGCAATGCGGGAGACCCGGGTTCGATTCCTGGGTTGGGAAGATCCCCTCCTGGAGAAGGAAATGGCAACCCCCTCCAGCACTTTTGCCTGGAAAATCCTATGGATGGATGAGCCTGATAAGCTACAGTCCATGGGGTCGCAAAGAGTCGGACACAACTGAGTGACTTCACTTTCACGTGCTTATATTATATTGTATATTATGAGAAAATATGCCACCTGCTACCTGAAAATCCCACAGACAACTTATGGTTACAGACAGAAAGCTCAGGTTCAATGAACCCTTTTTAATGAAAGTGTGTGTTAATTGCTCAGTCGTGTTCAATTCTGCGACCCCATGAACTGTAGTCTGCCACGCTCCTCTATCCATGGAATTCTCCAGGCAAGAATACTGGAGTGGGTATCCATTCCCTTCTTCTGGGGATCTTCCCACCCAGAGATCAAACCCAGGTCTCCTGCATTGCAGGCAGATTCTTTACCATGTGAACCTCAAGGGAAGTAGATGCCTATATGTGCAAGGTACGTAGTAAGGGATGCTGAGGTGAATATGGCTGGGCGTGTGCCTTGGAGGAATTAGTCAGGACAATACCAGGGCAGAAGGTGAGGAGTGCTCTGCAATCAAAACAGGATGGCAGTCACTAGGTCACTGCACTGTAGAGTCAGTGGAAACATGTCATTTGAGGCGGGACTGGGATGACAGATACCATGTCAAAAGGTAGAGACTGCTGGGAACTGAAAGTAGAGCATCTTGGGAAGTTAGAGGGTAAGCAGAAGCCTGGAGATGGTCAAGATCAGGGTTTATTTACAGTTCATTTGCAAAAGGGCAAATATGAAAGCTGTCTGTTAGGCTGAGGCTAGGTCCACTAAGAAGAGAAGCCTGGAAGATGGGTGACTCTGGTCTGGGTGCCTGAGGCTTCATGTTCAGTGCAGCAGTAATTTTAAAGTTTTCTCAGCACGTATCTCTCACCCATGCTGGGGCAAAATTCCACTCTTCTTTGAATCAGACAGAATTGCCTCAGGCATCGAGAACCAGAGGGCTAATTTCTCAGCATCTGCCAACCACCCATTGGATGTAGAGTATCAGCTCATGATCCAACCCACTCAATGTGGTGAGGATAACAAAATTATAGATTAAAAAGTTACCCCTGAATAGGAAGGGAGATGGTTTAACTTTTTAGTTTTCAGACTTAGAACTACATTGGGAACAAAAGAAAGATAAAAAGGAAGGCTAAAGGTGAAGGAAGAGATTTTTGTGGAAGCTACTGCCATCAATCTCTCTGGGTCTGGCATTTTAGGTAAACAAAAGACCAAGGAAACATTCCAGGAAGACTTCGTTGTATACATGCGCAAGAACCAAGCTGAGCTCCATGAATGATTGGTTAGGTGTCCCTACCCTAACGATCACAGAATCTATTCCAACTTGGGAACTATGATTCAAAATAGGTTGCTTTTGACTTTAGATAGTCCAGGAAAACACAATAAAACAGCAGTACCTTCTACACCTAGAGTGCAAACTTTTAATTTCACCGTTGAGGTGGTTTCTTCTTTACCTCCAAACAAGTCATTGGCCAAGCTTTGACACTTTCATTCATTGTCAATAGTTAGGCTGACCAGTAAGGGTAACCAGAAGCCCCATATGGCTACTGACCACTTGGCATATGGCTGGTCTATATTCAGATGTGTTCTAAGTGTGATGTACACACCAAATTTTGACATTTAGCATAGAAAAATAAAATATCTCATGAATAACTTTCAAACTATTGATTATATAATGAAATGATAATTTCTTGAATCCATTAGGGTAAAGAAAATATGCTTTTAAAAAAATTAATTTCACCTTTAAAAAACTTTCCTTTTAACAAGGTTGCTAGAAAAATTAATATATGAATCATATTATATTTATATTGGACAGTGTTGGTCTACACTCTTGCAACCACAGATATACAAGACTTAAGGCAGTTAAACAAATGGAGAGATAGAATTTTCTAATTGAAACTCATCCTAGAAATCTCTCTGCCAGTATCCTATGTCTATAGATAGAAAAAGGTCAGAGATATTTTATTATTTTTTTAATTGAAAATGATATTAAAAATTTTTTTAGTTGATTTACAATATTGTGGTAGTTTCAGGTGTACAGCAAAATGATTCATATATATATATATAAAGAATATATATATTCTGAGAAAGAATAGTGATATATTTTGAAAGAGAATATATATTCTGAAAAACATGTATACATATATTTTTCAGATTCTTTTCCATTATAGGTTATTACAAGACATTGAATATAGTTCTTTGTGCTATATAGTAAATCCTTGTAAGCCAAAGATATTTATTCCAACCTAAAAAGTATGTATGCTAATAGTGTGAATCATTATAGTACATACATAATCTGAACTAGGAGACAATGTTTCACCTACTTTTCCACATATAGGCTTACTCAGTAACTTCGGAGAAGGCGATGGCACCCCACTCCAGTACTCTTACTCATGAAGAATAACATGTAAATAAAGTGAGCTGATGGCTTGTGCTTCTTCCCTATTCTAGTGCTGATATGAAGGGTAGGGGACACCCCATGTCTTTATACAGAAGCTTACACCATTTAGTGTCAGAGTTGAAGTGATAACCTAACCCTCCCAAGCCAAATCTGATCCTTTTCTCACTATACTTCTCTGTTTGTTTTTTTTTTTTTTCATCTGTAAAAATCTGGCAAGAAGGGACTGCTCTGGACAAAAGTCTCTAGGTTGCAGACCTGAGGGCTGATTTAGTTAAAATTAGCATCTCTCTTATGAGAAGGCAGTGGCACCCCACTCCAGTACTCTAGCCTGGAAAATCCCATGGACGGAGGAGCCTGGTAGGCTGCAGTCCATGGGGTCGCTAAGAGTCGGACACGACTGAGCGACTTCCCTTTCACTTTTTACTTTCATGCACTGGAGAAGGGAATGACAACCCACTCCAGTGTTCTTGCTTGGAGAATCCCAGGGACGGGGGAGCCTGCTGGGCGGCCGTCTATGGGGTCGCATAGAGTCGGACACAACTGAAGCGACTTAGCAGCAGCAGCAGCAGCAGCAGCAGCAGCAGCATCTCTCTTCACACCTGACTCAGTTAAAAGTTGCAAACAGGGTTTAAATATTATACTTTCACTTTCAAAAAATAACTGTCAATTTCTTGTCATACCCATTTCCCAAAGCCTTATGAGCAGGTGTTTCTGCTGTTTATGATCCTCACAGCAACCTACTGGGAGAAGTGATTCAGAGAAAAGTAAAATTGAATATTTTTCCTTCAACATTTGATGAGGATAATACTTCTGGGCAAGTATGGCAATTGTACCAACATTTCACAGAATCATAAAAATTTTAGTCCTCAAAAGAATCTTCAGCAGTTAGAACAAAAGAAATGTGTCAAGCCTGCTATTTATTGCTGTGATACTCAAAAGACAAGATTTTTCAAACTTTTAGATTCAGTTATGGAAAAAGGCTAGAATAATAAGAGGCAGAAATAATAAGAAACAGTAAAATAAAGAATAATATACATGAACTGAAATTACAAATAGATTTTTTAAAGAACAAAGGTGGGTATTTCAACTGATTATTATAGCATCTCTGCTCTAATTTTAAGATAGGTTTTTAATGAAAGGGAAGGTAAGTCAGTCACAATTACACAAGCATAAAAAATCTATGACTATTTTTACAGATATTGTGGGCAATTTAATTACTGTATATCTCTTCCTTGATATAACTAAGGAAGTCATTGTATCAAAATAAATTACTCACTGGTTTCAGCCACAGTATAATAAATGCTAATTGGAATATGCTATATATAATTTTATAATAAAAGTTTTAAATAATTTTATAAAGTGATAATCTGTTCTATCATATGTTTTTCAAAAAGCTTTGTCTGCTTAAAATTGTAAAGGTCTTTCAAGGTGGAAACTTTTAAAATAAGTAATATTTTGCTAAAAATCAGCAAGGAAGTCTTTTTATATCTTTACAGACTTTCTACAGCAACAGTCCCCAACCAGCTGAGGTCGAGCTGATACAATAATAATAATAAAGTGCAGAATAAATATAATGTGCTTGAATCATCCTGAAACCATCCCTCTGGCAGTTCGTAGAAAAACTGTTTTCCATGAAACTGGTCCCTGGTCCTAAAAAGGTTGAGGATCACTGCCCTAGAGACCCATAACTACCTTCTCTTTTATCTCTCTTTTCCATACCTTTCTTTGCATATACTATATAATAAGTGAACAAGAAAGTAAGTAGACAGGTGTCTTATTTTAAACTATTATTTTTACCCATTTTATAACTAATGAAGTACTACAACATTTCAAAAGAAAAGGAAAGAAATACAGGGAGGTGATGAGGGTAATTCTGTAAACAGCTATTTGAGAACTAACCATGAGAAAGACCTTTGATTTGATCTTCAAATAAGCCACCTAATATTTTAACGTGTCAGTTTTACCAGATTTCACTCAGTCGTTCATTCAGACACTGACCAATGTGCCTGAATTGGTCAGGCACATTATTTAGTATAAGAGCTGACGTGATAACCTAACCCTCCCAACCCAAGTCAGAGAAACTCTGACTCTATGATGGCAGTGTAATTGGAACTGCAATGCAAAAGTCATTTATTCTAATGTAAAGTGTACCTTTCATATCCAGAGATTATGAGTTAGTGACAGTAATTGCTTGATTATTTATAAAGGTAAACAAATCGCTTAACCTAGAATAGGTAAGGCATTTATTTATTCTTGCAACTAGCAAGTAAAATTTCTGACAAACATTTCTTCTAGGATTAATTATTATGACTTACTTCAAAGAAAAAGCGCTTTATGGGAGAATAGTGACAATCTATCTAAGATCTTATCTACAATTTAGTTTCAAATTTTATTTAAATCTTTTACCTTACTTCCTTGAAGAAACAACTTAATTACAATTTTCTTTTAAAGTATATAGCAGAATTTGGGACATTGTGTAACTGATTTTATAGGTTAGCTTTACTAAAGGAAAGAGGTACAAAAAATGGCATCACAGATACTCACCCTTGTTTTCTTGGAGGGCAATCACATATACCCTAGCTCTGAATTCCATTAACATAATTACCACAGATTCATGGAATATACCTTATCCGTTTCTTTAAAAAATTATTATCTGCAAAGTAAATTTAACAGCTGACATCATTTACTTCTTTAGGACTTTAAGGACAATTGCTCTTAAGTCTTATAAGAAAATGCTTTTAAAACTACCATTAAAAATATTATCATTTAAGAAAACTATCATTAAAAAATCATATTATATGGGTTAATTATTTATAATAGCAAGAGTATTCAGAAGTTACAGTTTGTCCAGGACAATCTGGTGTACATACTTTTTTGTGCCTGTCAGGCTCCTCTGTTCATGGGATTCTCCAGGCAAGAATACAGGAGTGGGTTGCCAATTCCTCCTCCAGGGGATCTTCCTGACCCAGGGACCGAACCCACATCTCCTTCACTGCAGGTGGATTCTTTACCGCTGAGTCATCAGGGAAGCCCATATATACCTTTAACCTAGTCTAATTCTCAGCAGTGGTGTCTTTATTGAAAGCATCCTGGGTTGAATAGAAAACTATATGGCAACTCTAGCAAAGCCAAAGATGATTGAGAATTCAGAGGTTTCAAATTTTCTGTTCAAACAGTTCCTTTTTTTGATCCAGTTAGGCATACTGAGCTAAATACCCTTCAAGGGCTTTTACATAATTTTAAAATTCTGTGATTCTTCATTCTAGTTGAAGTGTAACTGGTTGAATTAGGTAAAAGCTAGTTTGGAGAATTTGACTTTTAGTTGTCAGACTAAATTTGTAACAGTCTCTTAAAACTCAGTCAAAAAGGAAGGTATATAACTTTTATGCAACAAGAGTTATTATTTAAAGTATGCACATATCATGTTATATATATTCAAATTGAATTTTTAATTTGAGAAACCCTTAAAGGATTCTTGAATTGCTTCAAAGTAGGATTTAGGAGAATTATAAAAATAAAGCTAAGAAAACAATTATTTGTAGGATTAGACAAATTTCTTTTTGGAGTAAGAAATCAAAAATGGTAGAAGACCTCCCCCCTCCCTAACACCAAGGAAACCAAAACAATTTTGTGGAAAAGAAGCGTAATTCTTGAGTATTAATTTGTCCAAGCCTAATGCTTTCCATAGTAAATTAGCATAATACAGGTTTATGGAGTAGATATATTAAAGTTAAGTTTTTGTGTAGTAAAACTATACAAAGAGAATTATAATCCAAACCTGCAAATTTCTGTATATAGAAATACAATATCATTCATAAATATAAATGACTTTTTCTGTATAGTTTTTAAAGCATTTTTCTTTGTAAAATGCTATTTCCATAGCACTGAGTTAAGTAAAGACTTCATTTTTGGAATGTGTATGTATTTTCTTACATACATAAATAGAGCTACTGAGGTTATTTCCTTTGTTGTGTCACCTTTAGGACTTATTATTTGAAGTACTTCTTAGAAATTGCTATGCCACAGTGTCTAGAATTTTAACTATTCCTTAAACACTTCTAAAGCTTGATGTCAAACCCTTCATAAATAGAATGTGCAACATCAATAAGTATCCATCTTCCAATTTATAAAATACACTGAGTTCAGTTATCTCCAGAACCATGCATATATTATTAACTATATAAAGTTCTGCTCAGTGTCAATAAAGTAAATATTTTTGTAAGAAATCTAGGCAAAGCACTTTGGGAAAATCTGTTTATATAATATATGCAAGAATAATTTACTCAAAGAATATTACATTAAGGTAGACTCTGCTAAAATATTTGAAATTAACTCATTCATCTAATTTTCCAACAGCGTGATATTACCAAGCGGATATGAAAGTGGGTTATCAAAACCGGAAATTACAAATATAAAACCTATAGTGATTGAAAGTAAAGATGTTTTCGTAGTAATGAGTACAATTCTCAAAATATTTTTCTATGCATTTACTATGTTTTTTTACCCAGATACATGGTATGAAGGAAAAAAATGTTATGCTTAAAATCAATTAAATTTTTAATTTTTTTTATTAAAGTTGGCAATAAGCCATTTAGTTAAATCATAGATAAGGAAAAGATACTAACTACATATATTTTAATGCTGATGTATTAATGCCCATTACATCAACCTTCAATTAACACACATTATTCATGCAAATATTACCTGAAGTTAAGTGAGAAAAAAGGCTCTGAAAAATTTAAAATCATTTGTGAATGAACTCAGACACAGTAGAAATAAAGATTTTGAACTCAGACATATTGAATATAGAGAAGTGAGGTATTAGAGTCATTTGACAGCTGATATTTACCAGTAACCAGAGGCCATGAAAAGACAACTTAAAAGATATTTGAACCTGTGCGTGCGCGTCTTTCTATATGCTTGTGTGTCCACATGTATAAATGAAGTACTAACCTACTAGTTATCTCTTTTTACTCTCAGCCTGTCAAAAAAAAAAAACCTGTCAGCTGCAAAAGCGATAAGGGGGGCAGTTTAAAGAAGATACTGGAGCTTTAAGCTTCTTAATGTGCCAAGAATCAATCCCATGAAAGCGAACAACTTGAAAAAGGGTTCTATGTATTTAGGAAAGCTCTCGGGCTCCCTTCCCGGCTCTGCTCAGAGCCCGAGCTGGTGTTCAAGTTTTCTCACCCTAATGACCCCTGAAGCAGCCCTGAGGGATTGCAAAACAAGGCCGTTACACAAGGCAGCTTGCTAATTGAGAAGTTGATCGGGGGTAGAGAAATCCTGCTTTCCCACGTTAAGTGTCGAAATCAAGCATGACTGGATTGACGTCGCCAAATCACCGTCTAGAGGCCACTCCACGCCAGGAGCAGCAGGGCTTTTCACACCTGATAGGCCCTCACTCCATCTACATCAAGTCACATTAAGAAAGGAATGTATTAGGAACCAGAGCCCGCGCCCAGAAGCGCGTTACTACACCGCCTAATTGCTGCTCCTCTGCACTCCCCAAGTAGCAGACGTGTCCACGTGGTGGATGTGCAGCTCACCTGTTCCCTGCGGAAGACCAGCCTTCCTCCACCCACTCTGCCCATCTTCCCTATTACAGACCCTGGGACCGGTTAGAGGAAGAAAGTAGGGTTAGAAATTTGGTATTATATGTGGCTATCATGTGGATGTAAATTGCAGAGCCCTTGGAAGGGTTTTTAAAGGATGGTTCTTTACAGTTGTTTGTTTTCTTTCCTTTCTTTTTGCCTCTTTCTTTCTCTTCCTTTCTTTCTGTTTTCTTTCTTTCCCTCTCTTTTTGTTTTAAATGAAGTTGCAGATTCACGATGTATGATCAATGGAATTGCCTGCAAATGGAGAGTGATTTAAATGCTGCCTGGTGTGCAGAAGAGAGGAGAGACCTCTTGCTTTTGAACTCTGAGTCCCCAGTCATGGATTTGCTGCTCTCCAACCTAAAATCTCCTGTGACAGATGGCATAATAGATATTGCTGACAGCCCGGACTGGCAGTCTGATATTACTTGGTGTTTTTTCCTACTATTTCTGACAGGTTCAAAGGAATTCACCAACAATGTGTTTTAGGTGTGTGTGGTGGGGGTAGGGTGGGGGGGGCAGGAGGGTTGAATCAGGAAAATTTCTCCTTTTATTTCTCCCCCTTTTTCATTTTAAATCTGAAGTTTTTTTTTTTAACTGAGACAATGGAATTAATTCCTATCTGTCCTCTAACTGCAGGGCACATAGGGAAATAAATAGCATGTTTCTAAATGCACAGTGGTTTTTTTTTTCTTGGCCATTATAAAAGATATTATATGAATTTGTAATAGGAAAATTAATCTTTACCATACTTATCAGGCAGTGGGAGGTGGCAGCCATTCTGTAGGTAGGGAAACTGAGGCATAGAGGCGGCAGTAATACATCTCAGAAGTTTCAATGGGCTAGTAGCACTTATGGAAACCAGGCAACTCTATGTTTTCTGGTACCCAGATAGGCACTCACCACATGCTGGATTTCCTCTCTTGCCCTTAATCCATATGATAGAAAGATAGTACGATAATATGGTAATAAAGAGAAACACTCAAAAAACAGACAAGAGAAAAGATTTTGTTACCCAGCAAAAGATGACACGGCAATCCAATGTGGTATATAAGCCAGCACTGCCTTTCAAGGCTTAATCTAAACTTAATGTTATGACGTCTGTCGTTTTTTAATAATAAAAAAAAACAAAACACATTCTCTTTTGGAGCTCAAAATTAATAAATAAAGCCTCAAGACTAACACACCACTAAAACTGAGGCTTTACTTCTTTTAGAAAACACAAGCATGAGATCAATTTTCACACATTAGAGGTAATTCTGTCTACAAAGCATTTTTAATGGAAAAAGCAACCAAAAGACTAAGTTCTCGCTGATAATTAGACCTTAGCAAATTAGACAAATCAGTCAAAAGATTTTCCTGTGCTTACATTTTAAAGAAACATCTCAAATCAATATCAATATGAAATCTGGTCAATTATGTAAGGGCTTAGCCTGCACGGGCTAATGTTTATTCAGCCCTACGTCTGTACCTGATACTGCGCTAGGCATTCTATGTGGGTTATCTCATACATCCTCACAACAACCAAATGACCCACTTTATGGGTAAGAAAAATGAGGCCTTCCAGACTCTCGTAAATGCCCAGAGTGAACTCTATGGATCCCCTTATCCCAACAGAACAGAAGGAGGAACCTCAAGGGCAATTCACAGTTAGGACCTCTTAAGAATCCCTTTTCACTTCCTGACATCTAGCAAGGGCTTGTGCTTCAAGCTAAATTCTGACTCCTTAGACCTTCCACTCACTGGGGCTTTACAGGACAAGCTTAATTCTCACATAACATCCTTCTCTTCCGCAGACCACATCCCCATCCTGCCCTGTCATATTCAATGTCAAAATGAGGACTTCACTGGTGGTCCAGAGGTGAAGAATCCACCTGCCTGTTCAGGGGACATAGGTTTGACCCCTGGTCCGGGAAGATCCCACATGCCATAGGGCAACTAAGTCCGTGAGCCACAACTACTGAAGCCTGTGCACCCTAGAGCCTGTGCTCTGCGACAAGAGAAACACCACAGAGAAGCCTGTGCACTGTGACTAGACTGGCCCCCAATAGCTGCAACTAGAGAAAGCCCACATGCAGCAACAAAGACCCAGGACTGCCAAGTAAATAGTTGTTGTTTTTTTTTTTTAATGTAGAAATGAACCTTGGGACCCTCAAACCAGGCTTTTCAAATTCATTTCTGACCATTCCTTCTCTTCTCAGACCCCCAAAGCTAACCCTGCTAGTTCATTCTCATAAATGTCCTAAGAACCTGTCCTTTTTCTTCTTCAAGACTTCCTTCTAGTATATGTAATTTCTCCCCTGGACTCAGCTGTGGTCTCCTAGCTGAATGACTTTTTTACCAGTCTGCCTTGCCCTGCTCACCACTGTCTACTCTGCAGCCAGCTACCTTTCTATGACACTGATTCAATTCATTGCTTCTGTCTATAACCTTTTATAGCTCCCCACTGTATGTGAGGTGATTGCACTAAGGCGTGAATGGGCCACTCTATCTGGCCCCAGCCTTTCCTTCTACAACTGTACCTCACCCCCAAAATGTTCTTTCCTCCCTGAACTTATCATCTACTTTCATGCCTGATCACCTATCATACTTGCCTACTGAACCCCTACGAAACTTATTCTCCCTGGCTCACTATGACTCTTTTCTACATTCAGCTCAAATGGCACTGGATCTATGAAATTCCCCTGCTTTCCCTAAGGCAAAATGAATAACACCTTCCTCTGGCTATATAACCACTCATTTTCATATACTACACGACCCTTACAGCACTGGTACTAGTTTATGTCCTTCACTTTGTCAATTTCTTACTGGATAATAAGCTCCCTGATAGCACGCCCTTTCCTTTCCTCAATGCCTAAAATGTTAATATTCCTCTGATTTGAAACTACTAAACTAGAGAATTGGGTCATAACTGGAAATTAGTACTCTTTCCTTGACAACTGAATAGATTCCACAGAGGAATTTACTACCACATTCATATCACCTATTTTTTTTTTTAAAGCTTTATTGGAGTATGGGGCTACCTTGATGGTTAAGCAGTAAAGAACCCATCTGTAATGCAGGAGACACAGATGACACAGTTTGATCCCTGGGTGGGGAAGATCCCCTGGAGGAGGAAATGGCAACCCACTCTAGTATTCTTGCCTGGGAAATCCCATGGACAGAGGAGCCTGGGAGGCTACAGTCCAAGGGGTCATAAAGAGTTGAACACGACTGACCTCAAACATACTGGAGTAGAGTTGACTTACAATGCTGTGTTAGTTTCAGGTATACAGCAAAGTGATTCAGTTATACATATACATATATTCATCCTTTCTCAGATTCTTTTCTCATATAGAGTATCATAGATAATTATTGACTCAAGTTCCCCGTGCCACACAGTATCTTTGACATCCCACTTTGAACTCAGTGTTCAGGAAGAACAGCTCTAAAAGCACACCAACATTCAGCCTTAGTGTTATGAGGAGGCCCGACTCCTTCTTATTTTCAAGATCCATCTCTTCCATCTCCCAGCTTCTAGAACCTTGTCTCGCTGAAACTCTCCTATGAAGCTGAGCTATTAAGTCACATTTTTCTAACCATCTGATAATTATTCTTGTTTTTTTTTTATTATATATGTTTTCACTTTATTGCAATCATTGAAGCATTGCTAAGTATTTCGATCTACCCTGCCTTCTCCTCTGGCTTTCCAGTCAGTATTTATTGAGCACCTACTATCTTTCAGGTTTTCTACCAGATGCTGATATAATCAAATAAATAGGACACTTCCCTGCCCTCAAAAGGTTTACAGTCTAGTGCTGGAGTGACAAACAAATAGGCATATCAGTAAGTAAAAAGTGCATTTTCTCCTCTTAACAAGCCAGTCTGCACACATTCTGAAGAGGGTTTTACCTTAAAACACTAATTTCCTCATTTCATTAATATGTTCAATGACTTTCAATGGCTCCATATTACCCATATAACTATATCATTCTGCCCAAGACGGCTCCCTAAGCCAACTCTACAGGACTGCAGTTCTGTTTTCTAAATTTAAGATTCCCCAGTATCGCCTGGGATCCACTAGTACTAAAATTATTACCTATTACTGCCCTGAAATTTAAATTTAACTGGGGATGCTGGACTGTATCTGGCAACTCTACGCTTAGGTAGACCAGTCCATCTGTCTCACTGTTAAAATTTGCAATGGACTCCAGCACTTGGGTAGGCAGCTACCCCATTTAAAATGTATTCTCTCCTCATCTTTCATGCCAAGCTCATCTCCTCCCGTAAGTCTTCCCAAGCAACAGAGGCTGTGCTTTGATCTCTGATGGTTTAATTCAACTTAGAAAATATTAAGTAACTACCTAAAGTGACAATACTGCAATTGTCTCAAATGAAATGGAATATCTGGGGGATTCTGAGATATTTATTTTTCCTTCTAAAGCTTGAATAAAACTACTCAAGCTTGAGAAATATTGTTTTACCTAGATGGCACCCCACTCTAGTACTCTTGCCTGGAAAATCCTATGGACGGAGAAGCCTGGCAGGCTGTAGTCCATGGGGTCGCGAAGAGTTGGACATGACTGAGCGACTTCACTTTCACTTTTCACTTGCATGCACTGGAGAAGGAAATGGCAACCCACTCCAGTGTTCTTGCCTGGAGAATCCCAGGGACGGGGGAGCCTGGTGGGCTGCCCATCTGTGGGGTCGCACAGAGTCGGACACGACTGAAGCGACTTAGCAGCAGCAGAAGCAGCAGCAGCATGAGATGGTTGGATGGCATCACTAACTCAATGGATTTGAGCAAACTCCAGGAGATAGTGAAGGAGAGGGAAGTCTGGTGTACTGCAGCTCACGGGGTCACAGAGAGTTGGATACGATTTAGCAACTGAACGACAACAACATCTCAACCTGGTGCAGGCTCAGTTCTCACTCTAAAAAGTCCATACGTCACACCTGTTAGAAAGGCTATTATCCAAAAGACAAGAAGCAACAAGAGTGGTCGAGAATGTGGAGGAAAGGGAACCCTCATGCACTCTTGGTGGGAAAGTACATTGGTGTAGCCACTATGGAAATCAGTATGAAGCTTCCTCAAAACTTCAAAAATAGACACCTCAGATGGTCCAGCAATTCCACTTCTGGATATCTAGCCAAAGGAAACAAAAATACTAACTTGGGAAGACATATGCATTCTCATGTTTACTGCAGCATTATTTATAATAGCCAAGATGTAGAAACCATCTGAGTGTTCATCAGTGAAAAAATGGATAAAGAAAATGTCACACACATATATATATACACACACACACACACGTGATGAAATATTGCTCAGCCATAAAAAAAGGAAATCTTGCCATTTGCAACATGGATGGTCCCACATGGATGGACCTCAGAGGCATTATTCTAAGTGAAATACATCAAACAAGAGAAAAACAAATATTGTATGAATTCGGGTATATGTGAAATGTAAAAACAATAGCAACCAAAAAACCCCCAAAATTCACAGATGCAAAGACTGATGACGACCAGAGATGGGGATTGTGGGGGTGAGCAAAATGGGTGAAGGGAGTCAAAAGGCACAAACTTCCACTTGAGTATAAGACAAATTAGTCCTGGGGATGTAGTGTACAGAACAGTGACTACAGTTAACAATAATGTATCACATATTTGAAAGTTACTGGGACAGTAGATCTTAAAAGTTCTCACCAAAAGAAAAAAATAGTAACTATGTCTAGTGTGTGTATGTATACACTCAATCGTGTCCAGTTCTCTGCAGCTCCGTGGACTTCAGCCTGCTAGGCTCCTCTGTCCATGGAATTTTCCAGGCAGGAATACTGGAGTGGGTTTCTATTTCCTACCCCAGGGGATCTTCTCGACCCAGGGATCGAACCCACGTCTCTTGTGTATCCTGCATTGGCAGGCAGATCCTTTATCACTAGCGCTGCTGGGAATGTGCATAGCTATGTGTGGCAATGGATGTTAACTAGATTTACTGTGGTGATTATTTTACAATACACCCAAATATTTAATAATTATGTTGTACACCTGAAACTACTACAATGTTTATATCAATTACATCTTAAAACAAAAATTTTTAAGCAT
The DNA here is from genome assembly GCF_055505025.1 of Bos grunniens. NCBI lineage: Eukaryota > Metazoa > Chordata > Mammalia > Artiodactyla > Bovidae > Bos > Bos grunniens. Next base: position 94,324,794 of record NC_141169.1, on the reverse strand, counting down.
TAGATTAAGTTACCTTAATTCACCAAAGGAATATATTCAATAAGAACTCATTCATAGCTCTGTACTTTAATAAAGTCTCACTTGAAATAAAAAGCAAAAAAAGTTTTTCATTCCAACGAACTATATTGCATTGTTAAAGTCTAGTATATTACACTGATACACGCTCTTGACAGAATATATCATTGCAAATAGGTGACCTTTTCCAACCAAAACACTCTCTAGAGCCTAGTTTAAAAAAGAAAAAAAAAAGCATTGATTACAAAGGTCATAAACTTCCAAAGGGATTTTTTTAAAAAGAGAACAAATTTCTTCTCTTCTAGCATTACATATATATGTGTGTACATATATATCTGTGTGTGTGTATCCATACATACACATTGTTAATACATTTAGAGAAACCATTATGAAATGGTTTGGCTGTTATCCAACAGGCTTAAGAAACCAAAAACAAAGAATAATCTGAATTTCTCTATTTGTTCAGAAAAGTATTACCAGAAAAAAAATGAACAGGCTTCATAGGGAGCTATTTGGTGAGCCTCAGAACAGAATTAAAATCTAATGTGTCTGATGCCACAGAAACACATTTTCTGGTACGTATTTCATACTCGGGCTTCCCAGGTGGCACTAGTGGTAAAGAAGCTGCCTGCCAATGCAGGAGACACAAGAGATGCAAGCTCGACCCCCGGGTCAGGAAGACCCCTTGGAGGAGGGCACCACAACCCACTTCAGTATTCTTGCCTGGAGAATGCCATGGACAGAGGAGTCTGGTGAGTTATACTCTGTCCGTAAGGTCTCCCAGAGTTGGACATGACTGAAGTGACTTAGCAAGCACACACTTCATACTCTTTCAGATGTACATTTAATTAACTAATAAGTTAGCCATGGTGTACCAGTAGCTTAACGAGGTAACACATATGTATGAGGGAGTAGTTCTCCAGCATTATGCCACACTAAGACTACAGTTCTATTGTTGTTTAGTCACTAAGCTGTGTCTGACTCTTTTGCAACCCCACGGACTGTAGCCCGCCAGGCTCCTCTGTCCATGGGATTTCCCAGGCAAGAATACTAGACTGGGTTGCCATTTCCTTCTCCAGGGGATCTTCCTGACCCAGAGATTGAACACGAGTCTCCTGCTTTGAAAGGCAAATTCTGTACCACTGAGCCATGAGGGAAGCATGACTATAGTTACCGCATGACAGAAGTATACCCTTGCATCTTGGGAACTTTGGCTAAGTAACCTAATCACACTGTGCCTCAGTATCTTTGTCTCAAAAATGGGCACAATGATAATAGCCTTTAGGCTACGTGAGATTATATCTGTAAAACACTCGGCACAGTTTCCATCTGTGGAAAATACCTCCTAAACAGCAGTAAAATAGAAGATATAAAAGGCAAAGATTTTTGTCTGTTTTTCTTTAACCTCAACCACCTCAGTATCTGGAATAGAGTAGACTGTCAAGAAATCTACACCACCATCTGAGTCTAACTTCTGTTGACTTTATTACACAATGTTAAAACTAACTCTCATAATTCCATGCTATTATAACAGCTCTGCCCTTGGTCCCGTTGAAATTTTTCTATATTTACCCAGTATTTGTAAACAGAAAAATATAGAACGATCTTATTATTAGAGTTTTACTGTGAAAATATTTCTTCATGAAAATGCTGGCCTAATGCCTAAGCATTTTTAAAGTTTTATTACCACTCAATGAATTTCTTTTCTTCTCCATTGCTAAGATGTCACTTTTCAGCATAGAGTAAAACTGGAAATTCTATTTATCTTGTATTTTATCTGGCTACTCTGCCAAATTTTCTTATTAATTCTTGAGTTTTCCCAATTACCTCCAAAGAAAATAATTTTTAAAAATATTTATACTGATTACTTCATTTTCTTATCTTGTTACATTAACCGAAACCTTTAAAACAACACTGAATGGAAGTGACAAGAGTAGATATCTCTGACTTCTCCCTGATTCTAGTGGAAGAGACTTTAGTATTTAACTGTTTTATAATTTTCTGTTAGGTTTCAGTAAATTTTCTTAATCACGCTTAATTGACTTCCTCTTCTTTCTCTTTAGCTGGAAGTTTTGTAACGGCTGCAGAATTTTATCAATTGCCTTTTTGGCACATACTGCTCTAGCCATGGTGTTTTCTTCTTTGTGTGTGTGTGTGTGTGTGTGCGCGTGTGCATGCACACATGCACTCACTCAGTTGAGTCTGACTCTTTGCAACCCCATGGACTATATAGCCTGCCAGGCTCCTCTGTCCATGGAATTCTTCAGGCAAGAATACTGGAGTGGGTTGCCATTTCCTCCTCCAGGGGGATCTTCCCAACTCAGGGATAGAACTCACGTCTCTTGCACCTCCTGCATTGCCAGTTTAACACTTTAACACTGCACCACCTGGGAAGGCCCATTTTCTTCTTTAGTTTGATACTATAATAAATCATGTTGCAAATCATCCTGCTGTTCATCCTCTGCATTCCAGAAATAATCTTGCTTGTTTCTCCTGTATTATTCATTTTATACACTGATAGACTAGTTGCTGGTACTTTTCTAGTATTATTCAGCAACACAATTAGTTTCTATAAATTTTAATATTATCTTTATCAGGTTCTGGTACTACATGGTACTATATTAGAGTTATGTTAATTCTGTATAAGTTGAGTTGTGGATATTGTTTCCTGTTAACATTTACTGCAGATGCCAAGGAAGTTGCTAAATATATATAGCTTAAGCCTAGAGGAGAATAATGCACTGCAGGTAGAGATTTAAGAGTATCACAATACAAGAGGAATGAAAATCATGAAGACAGATAATATCTTCCAGGAGAAAAAGTGTGCTTCAATAAGATCAGTGTTCCTAAGGTATTTTCCTTCACTCTTTTAAGCGTCTGATGGGGATGAGATACCCAGAAAAGACTCTGAACTGTGTAGGGTCATGGCATCTAAGATTGTAGAAAGCTTTTATAAAGGAGTGATCAACATTATTAAAAGAAAAAGAACCTAACAGAGGATCCCTGAGAAAATGTCCATTTGTTTCAGCAATTAGATACCAAGAAAAGCAATTTCAGTAGATTATTTAGAAGTAGAAGCCAGGTCACAGGTGGATGAAATTGAAGAGAGGGAGACTGTTCTTCTAAAAATACTGAACAATAAAGGAACCGGAAACACCAATATGTATCTGCGGCACTACCGGGTGGCTCAGTGGTAGAGTCCACCTGCCAATGTAGGAGATGTGAGTTTGATCCCTGGGTCAGAAGATCCCCTGGAGGAGAAAATGGCAACCCACTCCAGTATTCTTGTCTGGAGAATCCCATGGACAGAGGAGCCTGGAGGGCTATCGTCATGAGGTTGCAAACAGCAGGACACCACTGAGCACACAGGCATGTAGGAAACATATATCTGTAGGAAAAGATTTGCTCTTTCAGAACCAGAACATTTTGAGTATATTCATATGCTGAGGGTCAAAAGTTTATGAAGAAGAAGATACTAAAGATGCTAAAGAAAAAGGAGATGCTACATCAAAAGAAAACCCACAGGATACTGGAGGGAATGGAGCCAAGGACAAGCAACAAGAACAGCTCATTCACAGAGACGAGATTAAAAATAAAGTTAAAAGTAAATAGAAAAGTAGATTAAATGTAAATGGTGGTAGAGAGCTGATTTATATCAAGCCTGATGGCTTCAATTTTGAAGGCAGCGGCAAAGACATTGGACAACTCTCCAAAAACGGGCCTCAAGGGGAACTATGAACGTTCAGTAGAGCTGTTGAAGGTCATGAGCAAGGATGGTGGCCAAGTACAAATAACTGGTTCATCCCTTGAGGCCGAGTGAGAGGAAAACCAATTATTTGTGGGAGCATCAATTTATATTTTATTTGCTTGTTTCCAGCAATGCTCAGCCATGCCATTGGAGCAGAAAAGCAGGGAGTGGAATACCAATGACAATTTGTCACACAAAAGTCTTGCTGGGCACTAAGATAAAAGGGTAGGCACGGTAGAAGATGGAAGGGGGCTTACATGACCAACAGTTCGGTTTGTGCTGGACAGGGAAGAAGTCTGATAGATTTAACCAATGTAGGGGAAAGACATCATGGAAGAGCTGAATGTTTGAAATCAAAGAACAGCTGTATTGCAAGTGAGTCAAAATGATATTATGGAGTTTAAGATTCTTGAGATGGGGACTTCCCTGGCAGTTCAGTGGTTGAGACTCTGCACTTCCACTGTAGAGGGCACAAGCTCAACCCCTGGTCAGGGAACTAAGATCCCATATGACACAGTGGTGGTAGTCACACAGCCGTGTCTGACTCTTTGTGACCCCATGGACTGAAGCCCGCCAGGCTCCTCTGTCCATGGGATTTTCCAGGCAAGAATACTGGAGTGAGTTGCCATTCCCTTCTCCATGGTCCAGCAAAAAAAATAAAAAAAGATTCCTAAGATGAAATATTTATCTTTAAGGACAAGAAGCTGTGTGTGATCCTAGGAATGGAGGGCTGATGTTTAATATTTAAGGGAGTTAAACAAGTTAGGACTGGTTTCATAGGTCCTCTATAAGCCTTTTTAAATCGCCTATAATTACGACCATAGAGAAATGACAGGAGTGAGAAAGGGTAAAAAATAGTGTAACCGGACTGTATGGGTTTTTTTCAGAGGATGATGCATTTTTATTAGTGGGTAGAGATGGTATCCAAGAGAATACCAGCTTCTTCTTTTGGTTTCATGGAACATGGGATTTACTTTGGGATTTACAAAGTTAAGTAGTACTGTGTCCTCGTGGACAGCTGAAAGGAACACCATCTCTTTAAAGGAGAGGCAAAACTCTGTTAAAGCAAAGATGAAACTCAGTTAGAGGCAATGTTCTGATGAAAAAAAGCCAAAAGATAGTAGACATAGAATGCTGACTGACAATGGCACAAGGTTTCCAGAAGACCCAGTAGAAGTGTGTTGAGCTGAGGCACCAGCAGAAATACAGCAAATGGGGAAAGGGATCGAAGGGAGAAGATTAGATCAAACTGATGGGCAAAGGGGTGGTGGCACTGGATTTGTCCTTCATCCAGTGATGAATAATTACAAGGCTGAAGAGCTCGTTTAGATGTATATGGGAAGGGACTTCCCTGGTGGTCTGGTGGTTAGGACTTCACCTTCCAATGTAGGGGGTGCAGGTTCGATCCCTGGTTGGGGAGCTAAGACCTCACATGTCTCATGGCCAAAAAAAACAAAACATAAAACAGAAGCAATAATATCTTGCCTGGAAAATCCCACGGACGGAGGAGTCTGGTAGGTGGCAGTCCATGGGGTCGCACAGAGTTGGACATGACTGAGCAACTTCACTTTCACGCATTGGAGGAGGAAATGGCAACCCACTCCAGTGTTCTTGCCTGGAGAATCCCAGGGACGGGGAAGCCTGGTGGGCTGCTGTCTATGGGGTCGCAAACAGTTGGACATGACTGAAGTGACTTAGCAGCAGCAATATTATAGAAAATCCAATTAAGACTTTAAAATGGTCCACATTAAAAAAAATCTTAAATGAAAGAAATATATGGGAAAAGAACCTTGAAAAAGATTGGATATACATATATGTATAAATGAATCACTTTGTGGTACACCTGTGGAGAAGGAAATGGCAACCCACTCCAGTATTCTTGCTTGGAGAATCCCATGGACAGAGGAGCCTGGGGGGCCTACAGTCTACAGGGTCACAAAGAGTTGGACATGACTGAGCACAGCACGCCACGTGGCACACTTGAAACTGACACAACAATGTAATCAACTAAAATAGAAAACAAAATTTTGAAAAAAAAATTTAAAAAGAAAAAAATCCTTATAATTAAAAAAGTAAGTAGATGACCTCAAATATCTTAACTTGGGCAGAGTAAGGGCTCCTGAAGATATATTGCTTAATCCCAGGGAAATGGCAATCACCATGAGGTTCTAGAAAAGACAAAAGAGCTCTTTTCTTAGAAGGGACTTCCTCCCACCTCCCAGGGCAGTGAGTTCCCTCCCCACTGCAGTTCTCTCCAGTGCAGTTTACCACTTTGATTATTTAAACGATTTCATTTCCATGATTTCAAAATCTCCCAGGAGATGTCTGAAACAGGAACACAACGAGTATACATGGGATGCAGGATAGTGATCCTGTCTTCAAGAATTCAGGATGCTAAGACACATTTTCAAACATTTCAATCAACTGTATGGATTAAAAATCCTGGTCAGGAACTTTTCTTATTCTAAGATGAGGGGGAAAGTTCAATAGTGAACCCATAGGACATTGTGTGATACAGCAAACAAAGCCCGTAACTGCATCTCTAACACACTGAAATGTCTGCGGTTATTTATAAACATTTTCTTCAATGCCAGCTAATGGTGATCCCTCATGCACAAGACTGTGGAAGGTTTTCAGGGGTCACGGTCAAGTGTAGAGCTCTCTGAAGTGATCCAAAAAATATATTAAAGCTATCAGAAGAAATAGGTTAGTGTCTAGTTTTTCAGGTAATCAATCCACCATAGAAACCATTTCCTTCGAAAACTTCCGAAAAAATAAGCACTGAGAAGCAGCATTTGAAGTTGTAATCTCTGGCGAGAATACTGACTGCAGAGACACTATGATGTGATACAGTTCACATAGGGAACTTCAGAAACATCACTAAAAGGTGTGCAGAAATGGAGAACTGAGGATTCCAGCCTTCTTCTGCATGAAATTCTGTGCCTGCTACAACATACAGCTGAAGCAGAGGCCCTGAACAACGCGTCTGGACAACAGGCATTACCTTCTAGAAGAATCTGTGGTATAACATCATTGGATTCGAGCCAGCTGCCTTTTGGAGGACATCTGCAAAGACACAGCATTGCATCTTGGGACATCCTTTCATGGCACAATCTACTGCCTCCCTGGACTCATCCTGGTGGTGGCAATAAAACTACACCATCGGGGCTGCACTGATGTGTAGTCTTATAGGGCTTCCCTGGTGGCTTAGATGGTAAAGAAACCACCTGCGATGCAGGAGACCCAGGTTCGATGCCTGGGTCAGGAAGATCCCCTGGAGAAGGGCATGGCAACCCACTCTAGTATTTTGCCTGGAGAATCCCATGGGCAGAGGAGCCTGGCAGGCTAGAGTCCATGGGGTCCTAAAGAGTTGTACACGATTGAGCATCTAACACTTTCAATTTCAACAGGGTAGCAGACATAAGATATGTATCATTTGATTCTCCATACCAATGAATGATATATTTTCCATTTCTCTGCTGCCCAAGTTAAACTTTGAAACTCACACTGTATATTGCATTACTTTTGTAATCTTTCTCCCAAAGGAACATGTAATCTGTACACAGTTGGTATTAAATATCACTGGATGGCAGATGAGTTTTTAAAACAGTAAAATTAGATACTACATCTGATCTAAATTCATGGAGTTTTCTTCTCTAATATGAGAGCTATGTGACAGCTTAAAAATACATGTTTTGTCATCCTTACATAGCAGTTTATTCATTAGTATATTCTGTATTCTTCTGTAATCCAATGTATTTCATCATATCTCATATTTGGTTATTTTCCTTCTCAAAAGGCCCTGTTACAAATCCAATGCATTTAACTATCAAACTATGCCCATAAGGAGACTTGGACAATAGCTTACATTTTAAATTGTAGTAATTGTGGGTGCTACTAACCCGACAATCTCAAATATATTTATAAACTACACACACAAAAATGAAATGAACAAAGTGATTTCAGGCCAACCAGCTCTGACTACATATTTTAAGAAAATCACGGGGTGTGCCTAGGATCCAATGAGAACAATTTGCTACGCACTGCAGTGTTACAGCTTTCTAAATGGTAAGTAACTGTTTAAAAATTCCAAAGCCTTCTTAAAATGTTGCACTTAAACATTTCTGCAATAAAATCTTATTGAACTGTTGCTTTCATTAATTTTCTACAGACTAGAGAGCAAGGAATTCAAGTTCGATTTTTTTTCCCTTTTAACTTTGCCTACTACTAGCAAATAAACTGTGCCTCTTTTTTAAATAAACCCTTGGCCTTGAGTTTTGGCCCCTTAATAGTAGTCTACATGGTTGACTACCCTTGGTGTTAAATTTTCTTAAATTGTATTTCTGTCAGTGTATCATTTTTTTAAGCAATGGACCCTATAATAGCAAGCACTGGTCTGTCAGGAGTGCATTTTACCAGCACGACACAAGTATTTTTCACTACAGGAGACAAACAATGATATGTATTACATGCAGTAAACACTGCCTTTGGTACATAGGGTTCTTTTAGCATTTATCTATCCAAACTCTCACTGTGTCCAGAATTGGGGGAGCGCCGGGAAGGGAGAGAATCCCTGCCTTATATTAATGTTGCCAGCGGCTATAGTACAGTTTTAGAAAGAGTCCACATACACTGGATATTTCTCATGAAAGCAAACCTTGATTTAATATTAAATGAACAGAGTCAGGCATAGCAGCCCATGCTTAGTCCCTTTCTTTCAAACAACTACTACATCTCCCTTTTACAACTCTTGTCCCAAGTACTGGTACTCCCTTCCTTTTATTCACACATATCACTACCACACAACTTGCAATCAAGCTTAAAAAGCTATTAAAAATAAGAGTGCTCTCCAAATTGGAGGTATGTGAATCTCAGGGATCCTTAAACAAGGAATAGCTTTTCTGTTTATTTGATACCTTAGCCTTTACACATTGTCTTCCTAATTTTAGAAATGTACAATGGAATATTTATCAATATCTGTTTAGATTGAGGGTGCCCACTTAAACTTCCTCAGGATAAAGATGTATAAACAAAATGTTTTCGAGAACACTGTGAAAATGAATACCAGTTAAAATACTGGTATTCAACTGTCCTTGCCACTTGAGGAAAAAAGATACAAAAGTCAAGACTACAAATGAAACTTAAAGCAAGCTAACATTTTATATATAATTCTACCCCATGGGATATTAAATATGATGCTTTACAAGGTCATAGAACTTTCACAAGCTTGAGTGTGGAGAGCGTGGGCATGTAAGACATTTTAGAAAACTACCACCTCAGTTACAAAGAAAATCACATGTTCAGTAATTTCCATCAAAGATTCAAATTCATCTTACTTTATGCAAAATACACTAAAATCTTAATTTAACAACCCATTCCAGATTCCCATAATCTCCACTCTTAAATTATTTTTTTCCTATATGGCTCCAGGTGCATGTGGTGTTTAAGCATTTCTTCATCTATCTTCTTTGTAGATGAAAAGTAAAAGATTATTATGTCACTAGCCTTTCATATTATTGATTACTAATCCTTAAATCTGATCTTAATCTGTTTCATTAGTCTTTTTTCTCAGTCTCTTTTTTTCTTTAATTTTCTGTCTTATCTTCATGTGTGTGTGTGTGTGTGTGTGTTCAGTCATGTCAGACTCTCTGTGGCCGCATGGACTGCAGCCCCCCTGGCTCTTCTGTCCATGTAATTCTCCAGGCAAGAATACTGGAGTAGGTTGCCATTTCCTCCTCCAGGGGATCTTCCCAACCCAGGGATCAAACCTGCATCTCTTGCGTCTCCTGAAATGGTAGGCAGATTCTTTACCACTGGCTCTACCTGGTAGAGCCATAACTACCCATGCTGCTGCTGCTGCTAAGTCGCTTCAGTTGTGTCCAACTCTGTGCGACCCCAAAGACGGCAGCCCATCAGGCTCCACCGTCCCTGGGATTCTCCAGACAAGAACACTGGGGTGGGTTTCCATTTCCTTCTCCAATGCATGAAAGTGAAGAGTGAAAGTAAAGTTACTCAGTCCGGTCTGACTCTTAGCAACCCCATAGACTGCAGCCTACCAGGCTCCTCCGTCCATGGGATTTTCCAGGCAGGAGTACTGGAGTGGGGTGCCATTGCCTTCTCCATAACTACCCATAACTCAGTGCAATTCTTCCTCTGTAACAATAGAAGCTTACACTAGAGTGTTGGCCTGTGTGTTGATTCTTTCCTTATGGTGTTTCACTGACACTGCCTGAATGGGTTAGCTACTCCTATTTACAGATAGGTAAACTGAGGCTTGGAGAGGTTCAGTAACTTATCTAGGAAGATACAACTAGGAAGTAGCACTCCTCACCTTGATGCCTCTGAAACCTAGGGATTAGGTCTAACTAGCATCTGGTTTGGGAGAAGCTTAGAGAATTAGTAAGAACTGATACACATTTTTCTTTGTATAAAGTAATATCACAGATGGTAAAAACAGCAGATGAATGAATGCATCCTAGCAGTCACACATGACTAACATGCCATTAATGATAGCTGGAGTGGGGTAACACAATGTGGTAGATTAATGAGAAATACCCAGTGAGAGGATTTAAAATACACTATATGTGTTAAAATGAAAGGCAGAATGAGCTTGTGACTTTATTTTTATTTATTATTTTTCCCCCAATTTGTGACTTTAGAAGCACAGTGAAAAATGAGTTTTAGTGAAAATGAAAGGCTCTGTTTACTCCTAAATCAAAAATGTTTTTAAAAATTTTAATGTCCTCAAAATACATAACTTTTTTCTCAGGTCACTGCAGCAATCCACAGTTAATTGAGAAGAAAAAGCGTTTAACACCTTTAGTGGAATAAGCATGCGATCTCTGTGCTAAAGATGAGAGTTAATTTAATAACTATCAGTGACAAGATTATTTCAACACTTAGCAGACTATCAGTCAAGACCAAGTGACTTTTCCTTAAAATCAAGCTCAAACTGGGGGTCTTTCCTGGTGGTCCAGTGGTTAAAACTTTGCACTTCCACTGCAGGGGACGATAATTAGAGCAAATGTGTTATTTTAAATGTTTTGTACCAGAAATTAATTTCATTAAACAAGACTTGGCTTGACTTTAAAAATAATGGAAAAAGATCACTTTTCAGAGATAGAATAACTGATGTTTCTCCTTCAAAAGTAGAAATTGGCAGTCAATGAAAAATCCGTATCTTTTTACCTAAGTATTCAAAAATATCAATCCCTGGTTGGGAAGCTAAGATCCTGCATGCTGCCTGGCATGGCCAAAAATCTTTTTTAAAAAATCAAGCTCAAATTGATTCATTTTGGAAGGTGAGAATCACACAGTGGTTAGGAATATAGGTCTTCGGCTTAAAGGAGGACAAGATGGCTGTTACAACACATGCCCCACCTACCAAATAGAATAGAAGGGCTACTAGAAATCGTAACAGGAAAAAAACAAAACAAACACTTAGGATGTGCAGGGTGACCGTAGGAATTAAGGCTTGCAAAGTCATCTGGCCACCACTTCCCAGCTTTCTGGAAAGTGTGTTCGAGATTTCTTTGTGCATGAAGTGTAGACAATCACTGCTTTGAAAGCTCACTTGTTCATGCTGTGACTCTGTAAGATCAATGGGCAGCTTCTTCGCCAACACCCATAATGAATCCTAGCCCATTTTATAAATTTAAATACAGGCTCAAGAACTTTGATTGTATTTACTGGTTGAATTTAACTTTTAATTTTAAAAGTACAGACAGCTGGCACATCCAGATCCCACTCTCATAAAAAAGAATGCATATTAATCTTTTAGTTTGGAAGATGAATGCCTAGCTGTTCTTAATGTGAAATTAAAATTAGTGAGCCAGGGTTAGGTGAGGGGCCAGAAGCATGACTATAAACAGAACACTTCTGTAACAATTTATCTCATCTCATCAAGAAGGTGATTCAATTGTTTTAAGTAACAATATGTCTTTGATGTATTTCCTCTAAATGCTAGATTTGGAAACATTGATGATAATCAGAGCAAATATGTTATTTTAAATGTTTTGTACCAGAAATTAATTTCATTAAACAAGACTCAGCTTGACTTTAAAAATAATGGAAAAAGATCACTTTTCAGAGACAGAATAACTGACATTTCCCCTTCAAGAGTAGAAACTGGCAGCCTATGAAAAATCCATATCTTTCTAATTTTTATTACATAAGTATTCAAAAATATCTATTATATTGTGATCAGGGCAGAGTTTAATGACAACTTTGGTCAAGATGTTACCTTCACCCATGTTGTGTTGGCAGCTTTAGCTCATCAATATGAATATTCCTATTGTATTATATTGTATTATATAATAAATACTCCAATAACCATATAGTAGACATGTGTAGATGTATCAGTTTCAACTCAAACATACAACTATACCATCTCTGTGAATTAGCAACAGTCAAATGACCAAATCCTGGGGTCTATTTTGAGACACATACTTCACAACTATTATATAATCACACAGGGTCATCACTGAAGCCAAATAAAGACATAAAAAAGATACTAGTAAATTATACATTAAAATAATCCCATTCAATTTAGCAGATGAGTTCTGTAATCCCGAATGGGCATTCAGTCTATAACAGCCTGAGTTAGCATTACAGTGGTTCTTAGATGGTACCACTTTCTCACCTAATATTTAGAAAAGTGTAGCGGGTATTCATGGTTGGAACAGTGATACCAGGGTACCACAAAACCATATACTGGCTGCCTCTAGTCCTTGCTTCTTCCTCTCTGACTCACTCCAACCACACGAGCATCCTTGATTTTCTTCAAACACATTAGAAGATCTTCCACTGCAAGTTCTTCATACTGACTGGCCCCTATGCCCAGAATGTCCTACCTATACATCCTCATGGCTAGCCTTCTTTAGGTCTTTATTCAAGTTATCCTCTCAACAAACGTGCCTGTCTACCCTGTTTAATTTTTCAAATCCTTATCTCCTCCCCACCACATTCACATAGGCATCATCACTCATAAATACAAATTCTGCAGACCTCTTCAGTTCAGTTCAGTCGCTCAGTCGCATCTGACTCTTTGCGACCCCATGGACTGTAGCACGCCAGGCTTCCTTATCCATTACCAACTCGTGCAGCTTGTTCAGACTCACACTACTCCATTTTTCCTGTGCATTTATTATCTTCCTAGTGTACTCCATACTTATTTTGTTGACTATCTGCTCTCTCCACTAGAATAGAATCTCTACACAGGGAAGGAGTTATTTCTGTGTTTTACTCCACCTTGTGTCTGACGGCTTTGTACAGTACCTAGAGCATGTGCTCAGTCGCGTCTGACTCTATGTGACCCCATGGACTGTAGCCTGCCAGGCTCCTCGGTCCATGGAATTTTCTCAGCAAGAATACTGGAATGGGTTGCTATTTCCTCCTCCAGGGGATCTTCCTGACCCAGGACTGAACCTTCATCTCCTGCATTGGCAGGCAGATTCTTTACCACTAGTGCCACCTGGGAAGCCCCACCTAGAGTGTATAGGATAATAGCTGTTCAGTGGGAAAACGGGGAACTATGATGCCAAGTGTTTTGCATCTGTTGATAACTTACCAGTATCTGCAGTGAGAGCGGAATGACATAAACAGCATGAAAGTTACAAGGCTAACTCTATCTTTCTCTGTATCTAAAACTTTATGAAGCTTTAATCTCAGTTTTTATAAAAGGACTACTGGCTTATCAAAGGATTTTCACAGAGCACAATTTTTACTTATTATTTATAATGTCCCTCCTGAAATTTTTTTCCTACTCATTCCTAATTATACCTCTTCTCATTCTCTGTACTGGTTCCATGTGACAGAACTACACTAAAACTCCTTCTATTTTTTCCTTAGTTATTTAACAATGGTGAGTACATCAGCTGTAAAAAAAAAACAAAAAAAAAAAACTAAAAAATAATTTGCCATTAAGTGCTTCCCAAATTTCTCAGACTATCTTATTCTTTACGTAGTAAAATATTAATAGTTTTGTATTTATGTATTATACAAAGTCAATTAGAAATATAAAGTTTATATATTCATTATTTATAGAAATGAAATATTGGCACTCAAATATTTGTTAAGCAACTAAATGGCTTCATTTTCAAACTGTTAGATACAGCAAAACATGTAACCATAAATACAAACATGTAATCATAAATACGAACCCCAATCCTATTCACTCAGCAAGGACATGTTGTCAAAAGAAGGGGTTCTTGTAGCTTAGAACCTTTTTCATTTTTTCCCCCTAATAAATGGTCACAGAAAATACTCGTTGCTAAATTTTTAGGCAATTCAGTAACATTATTTCTTTTTATCTCCCAAAACACAGACATCCCTCAATGGATAGTCACATGTAATACTTATAGGCTTTAAAATTATGTTCATAGTATAGTACAGTTGAACTTCTCACCCGTAAAACTAAATAAACCTGCCAATTGAAACTACTACTCATTTTTAGTGTTAGAAGTTATGATCATTTTTTCATTCACCTCTCTACTCCCACCCCTTCCAAAGGAACACTCATCTTAGAAAGTGAAGTGAAAGCGTTAATTGCTCAGTCATGGCCAACTCTTTGTGCCGCTATGGACTGTAGCCTGCCACGCTCTTCTGTCCATGGAATTCTCCAGGTAGGAATACTGGGGTGGGTTGCCATTCCTTTCTCCAGGGGATCTTCCCGACCCAGAGATCGAACCTGAGTCTGCTGCACTGCAGGCAGTCTATTTACAGTCTAAGTCACCTCAGTCTAATATGCAGCTGTTGGTCAGAATGTATTTTTATGGGATGGTTAATAAAAACAAAGTAAGCATCATGCTCAACGCCATAAGGTATTTTGTGGACAGTCTTGACTCTTAACTTTTTTGGTGAAATGTGAGCAATCTATCAAAGGGTACTAAAGAGATTTCAAAATATTTTAAAACAAAAAAAAAGAATAAAATAATTCCAATAATGATCTGTACCTCTGCTATTAATAGAATTGCTAGAATAAAAACAAGGCATTGTTTTTAAAAGTTTTCTGAAATCAGAATAAACTAGTGATGTCTATAACTTCTTTTTGCTCTTGAAGTTGCCTGTTGGGATCCCACAGCCTGAGATGGGAATTTATTTTTTCTTGGTGGTATTTAGATCACTATTACATGTTATCATTAGCACATTTTATGATGTTCCCTGCCCCATTACTAATCCATGTCATATTGGATATTTATGTTTACTAAAACTGATTTTGTTTTTATTAATAGGATGGGTTTACTTTAGGCGATGCTTTACTGCATTAGTAATAACAATTTTACTTAAATATGGTTTTGGTTTACTCCTATGCAAATAATCTTTGAAATCCTAAGAGTCTTTTATTTTCCCAGTAGCCCAGTTGGAGAGTTTTTAATATTACATTGAATCATAACAAAACATGCTGGTTAGAGTCTAACTTAATACATGCAGCTTAATGTTAATTTTCCAACTTCAAATCAGAGATCTAACTATTCCGACATGATTATTTATCTCAAGTGTGATTTTTGTTTTCAACTAATAAAGTCCACAGCTAGAGATTTTTGCATCATAAAAAACTAAAACTATGGAGTAAAAGAATTCAGCAAAAGAAATGGGATCTTTATATAACTAAAAAAATTCGTGGAGAAGAAAACTATCTATCAAGAAGTTTTGATGGTATAGAGCAGAAAGCAAAAATGGTGCAGGTGAATGCCCAAGTGACTGATGTGGGATTCATCATAACTATGTTTGTAATACAGCAAATATGCTTGATGAATATAATAAAAGGGTATGCTTAGGTCCTAAGTTCTTGAGGGAAAAGTTATCCATTTATATGGATAATAAGGGGAAAAAAACCCTCAATAAGCAAAAGAAATTGCTTTAAAGTAAGAAACAAAACTAAATGTCACATTCCTTGCTTCACAATGGAACGTCTACTTCAAAATAAATTTCTTATAAATACCCTTGAGAAGGGGAACATACGGTTAATCATCAAAACAAGTATGTTACGATGGTAGAAACGGAAATGAAGCAGACAGTATCGAACTCCACTGGAGCTGAGAAAAACAGAATTGGGTGATAAAAATCACAAGGGAATAAAGTTAGGCCTTCTGCAGTATTATAAACCTTGTCTTTCCTCTTAGAATGGTGAACACCCTGTAGGAATAAGGCAGTGCTATGGTTTACAATACTAAGGAATTAGCTGGCATCAAGTATCTGAATTTTACGAGTTTCAAAGCCTGCCAAAGTATGGTGATCTGGTAAAAGCCAATTATGACCAAAGTCAATGCACATTCTAAGGTTGTATAGATTCTAATATCTGTATGTGCAATATGCATACACATACCTACATCTCTTTAGGTGCTTACAAAGGGAAATGCAGTGAATCAGTAGGAATAATTGCTTATATAAGCAGATTAAAAAATTAAAAAAGGAGGAAAATGCCTTTTTAAAGAAATGTGGCTAATGTAAATTCTGTTTTAAAAGCTATCTGGTTGATTGAGAGAGTATTGCTATTTTTATTTTTACTCTCCTTGTTTTCAAGATCTTGTTCTACATTTACAATCACACATTTTAACATTTATTGATAAAAGTGAGAAATCTTAATTTCTTTTTGGAAGATAGGATGAGGTTACAATGTATAATTTTGAATGATAAAAGACATTCTCGTAGGAACTGGTAAATGTTTTCAAACCAAATAGTAAAATAAGATTTCAATGACTCATAATATAATGAGAAAAAAAATACAATGGTCGTTTAGGTTGGTGCAATTCTTCTTTAAGGCTACATAATTTTTAAGTGAGGCAGAAAACTGAACTACATAATGCATTTCTACAATGCATATATTCATCGAAACCATTTACAAAATTATTACTTTCAGCATATTTTTAAACTGATTCCTTAATAAATTATGTTTATGCAGTCAAAACAGAATTAACATTTACTATTAGTCACTTACTGGAAGTTAATGGTGAGCTTATAAATGAAGTGCTGGCTTACTTTGATACACTTTAAGAGCAACCAAAAATAAGAGATTCTTTCCCAGAGTTCTATGTATTTATAAAGTGCAAAATAAGCAATTTTAGCAATTCTCAAATGTAGTTCTTCCATATGTATTTAATCCTAAATATTCTTGTAGAAACAGAATATTTTTCTGCTAAGTCAGGTATGTCTAACTTATCCATTTTATGTGTAAAAACTATCGTGATTGAAGTATTCCATGCTTTATGAAAAGATAAAAACAGTAAAGACATAGAAATGGTGTGAAGTATTTTATTTTTAATATTCTTAGTGGGGCTTATTTTCAGTGACAATATCTCAAGTCTATAAAACAAACCAAAAGGCACAAAACTAGAATAATTAAGTAAGTACTCATTCCCTAAAAATCAGTATATTACAGAATTAAGGACAGATAAATTTATAAATAAGAAATTCTCTATGTAGATGAGATATTTTTAACAGAGATTGTTGCAGAGAGATTGTTGCTCAGGAATTCTAGTGTGGGTCTATCAATTTTTCTCTAAAGCAAAGGGTGTTCTCCCAAAGTATTGCACAAAATTATCCCTCTTGATTTGTGCTGGTCCATGAATGATAGATATATACTATAAAATGTTTGAAATAGAATGCAATAATGCTTTTCTATAATAAACAGAAAAATAAACTTAAAATTATAATATTTTATAAAGCTGTAAATAAAGCAAGATAATTTGCAGGAAATATAGCAGTATTTTTTAAAGACCCTTTAAAGACCCTAGAGTCTAAGTTATTAACACTTAGATAGCAAAATATCTCAAAATACAAAGATTAGCTTAGACATTTAAATATGATAAAGTTATGACTATAATAAAATGTTAAGAAAGCTCAAATTAAAAAAAAAATATTTGGGAGGAGCATCATTCCATATAGAAGATTAGTTTTTTTGGAATTTAAAACAATAAAAAGTTATATTTCAAATAATAATAATGTACTGCTCTCCAGGGAAGATCTTTTCAACTGCCTAATATCTAAAAGAGGACAAAGCAGGAAAAACAGAATGAATATGTCAGTTAGCATTAAAAAAGAATCTGTGCAGTGAACTGTCAGATAAAATAATATTAATAATATATTCATATTTACTTTTAAGGCCATAATTATCTATTAATATAAATTTAATCTCATAAAAATTTATTTAGAAGCTCCAGTTTTGATCAGTGTGAAATAAAGTTATAGCTAGGCTAATGCTCTATGTAGCATTTAATTTTAATTTTCTATTGTAAAAATCATATTACTACATTGAAGCACATAAAATTTGCAATCAGCATCACAGTTTCAAATCCTTTTTGTTAATTGGTAGCTGTGGTGGAACATGAAGCATCACTTTCTCCCAGTACTTTCATTTTAAACAAGTCATCCTCATGTATAAAAACAGCAAATTGCATTGTCTTTTATACAAGATGTTTTCTGTTTCTTGTGTAGAAAAAGCTATATGTAGCTTTCCCTATAGCTTTGAGTACATTCTCTGGTAAAACATCATTCACAGAGACGCAAGATACAGGCTTCATCACCTTGATGCTTAAAATACACCACAAGTAAGAAAATGCAGGCTTCAATTTAAAAACTGGCAAAAATGGCCCAAAAGCTTAAGTGTAAGTTCTGATATTCTACACTGCCTCCAAGTTGAGAAGTAAAGTACTATGGTTTATCTCGTGGTTCTGACTTCATGAAATTTGACATAAAATCTTAATTCTAAAACTGATGATATATTAACTACTTTATTCATACTTAGCAAACAAATCAGAATGAAAGATAGTTTAGTAGTAACTATAGTCCTATAAACATCATTATTAAACCTTGGCTAGTTTTACATAGTAATTGCTAATTTACTTTATGCATTCTTTAGTTCAAGGCACAAAAATGCTTCCACGTCTACTTTGTCATAAACAACTTTAAAAAAAAACTGTAACTGTATTGGATATATTTTTAAACAGATACATTGTTAGGTCTTGGCATATAAATATCAGCGGGCAGATTGACTTCATAGTTTAAGTCAGAAAGCGTTAATAGAGGAATTTTTTAAATGTCAATGTTTCTGTTCCTATTTCTAATGAGTTTCTGAGGATGGCGAGCAATCCTACCAACAGACAAATTCCCTCTCATCAGACACGTTTATCTTATATTCTCCAGAAAAAATAAAAAATCCTATATCAGCCCTGTTATGGAAAGGGAACTGTCAAGATTTGAAACTCAGTAATAAACTGTAAAAATGTTTTCTTTTTCTTAAATACAGCTAAATGTGCCTCAAAGAAGAAAAAATTACTGCAGTAACAGTTTCTAATACCCTAAAGAAAATATCTTATGATTTAAAAATTCTTATATTTATCATTTAAAGAACTTGTAAAAACCTGTCATCACCACCATTACTCAGAATAAGGCAAAATATTAATAAAACGCAAGAACTTCAAGATTCATTGTTCAGCAATAAAAGTGTTTTTTGTGTTCTCTTTTGGAAGGAGAAGTTAACTAGGAAGTTAAATAAACTTGGCAAAAAGTATTTCACTCTTCTCTAGATGTGAAAAATTATCTGGCCCAAGATAATATCTATAACCTATAATTTACTGGTGCAGGTAAGCTACTTTTTCTTTATCATTTCCCACGTTCTTACTTAGATGCCTGGAAAGTTAGACCAAGAAATACAAATCTGTAAAGTATGTATGGCTTGTTTGTGCCTCAAAGATATCACATAATATCCAAAAATCAATCTAAACTACTTTTTAATAGGATTTAAATGGTTAAGCAGTGGCTGTGCAAAATACAAGAAAGCAATGTGCTGAACACAGAAGGAAATGAGAAAAGTTATTTTCAAAGCTTGGGAAAATAGCCACAGAATATTACTTGTTCACTGATCATAATGCAGATTTTATGTAATTAATAAATAGTAACAACTTGAGGTGCACCTCCCTTTTTCCCTTAGTTAATTTTTGTCTAACTTAAAATCATGTCTCTCACAGAGCAGGCATAAGCATTTTGAATGCCTGTTTATACACATTCGAAGAAATTAATTTGTACATAAAATCTGCTTGAATGTATTAGACATACAGAATCAGATTATTTTAATTTGCCAGAGACATATGCTTTTAAACATAGAATTTCATTGTGCTATGCACTTTCCACATAAAACTAATACCACATCTGCAGCATAATCTATAACACATAACACGATGTTTTACACCCATACCATTTACCCATTTCACTTCTGCAGTTTTTAAGTGTTGATGAACTACTTCTTGCCAAAGAAGCCACGTTATATACAACAAAACCTTCAGTTTAAATAAGGGATAAGCTTGCTGTTAACAACTTAGTTTGAAATGTTAACAACCCTTAGGCTGTTAACATAACAACTGGCCATTAATGTGGTAATGACCAATTTGAGAGGAAATTGCACTCTGAGAAATGAATATATTGGCAATCTGGACTAGGGTTTAAATTTGAAAGAGTTAGGATTAAAAAAAAAAAAAGTAACTAGATTAAAAGTTTGAGCTTATCAGAAATCAACTAAAAGTTGTATCACACAAAGCAGCAAATAGACTCTTTTAGAGATAAAGATTTCTGAGATGAAAACTATTTTGATAAATTCCCTTCAACAACACACTTACTTGAGACTATCAAATACGAGTTGAACAACTTATTTTTACTACCATAAGGAAGACAGACGAAAGCAATACAAGGTTACTTTCTCTGCTCTCAACTTTGTTGACAACCGCAAAAGAGTTTCACTCAGGACACAGGTATTGCATTGGCAAATTTGTATTTTTGAGTTAAAATAGCCAGAGATTTCAAAAGACTGTAAATTTGACATAATTTTTGTCTTTATTCCATGTTAGAACACTTTGATCTTGCCTAGACTATATAAACTCCTTGCTTTCGAAAGTGTTGTTACATGAATCCACTGGAGATTCTGCAGTGGTAAACAAAAGTCAAAGACAGAGTCCAAAAGCCTGTGGCTATTGGTTAGGAAGATAAAGCAAAACTAGGAAGCAATGTCAAGTCGCTAAAAGCAAATACACTCTGTGCAGAAATCAGGCTCTAATTCACAAAGAGCAGAAGAGAATTTTTTATTTGCAAGAGGAAAGTCCCAAGACTGCAGAGTCTACAAGAATTCATGGAATAGCTTAATTCTAATGATTAGTTGCAGTAGTTAGAGAACTCCTTCCCTAAAGCCACTTCCTATTTCCATGGCTAGGACCTTACATGTATTTTGTGCCCTTGGAACACAGAGAAGTGGCAGCAAGTGGTCATAATTAGTCAGGGGGCTGTCAGATGAAGCAGTCCTAAGAGGGTAGAGAGTAGAATCTGATAAACAGTACCAGGCTCACCCTCTTGTAACAACCATTCATCAAACAATATGTTCTTCTATATAGAAACTGAATTGGACTGAAAATAACTGAATTATATATGAAGCAGCACCAAATTCCCTAGAAAATTCCCTAGAAAACACCTCCCGAAATGACCAAGGAGTTACTGCTGATTGATAAATTTTGTGTCATAAGAGAAAAAATTTCAAAATAAATCACTTAATGTCAGACTAGAAAAAGTGATTAATTGTATCAAATATGAAAACCCAAATGATGCCATATATCATTTCTCTAATTTGATAGATTCTACTTTATTAATATAAGTAATTTGCAGCTGAATGAAGTCACAAAGTCCCCTGAAAAGCAAAATAATTTTTCTTAAACATAAGTCCATGTGTAGAGTACTAAACGCTAGAAGATTAACCTGCTTCATGGCTTCAGAAACAAGAACTTCTGCATTGTCCTGAAACTGTTCAGATGTTTATAGGTTGGAGAGTGGCTATCATTTCCCTATAATGATGGAGGTCTTTACTTTGTTATTTTCCATAAAGCTACTGGCAAGTCTGAGGCAGATGAACATTCAAATGCTATCTTTGCGAAGATCACTTGGAACGCTCTGGGGTTGCGGGCAGGGGGATATGTATTCACATTTGGAGGAAGTTTTCAACATTCTACTAAAGATCCTTCTAATAAATACCAGATAAGAGTTTCAAACCGACTTTCTCTGACAAATCTGGAACAGAAAGATCGCGGAATCACTGTGCTACACTCAGCCTGACCCTGTCACTTTCCTGCTAAGAAAACTTGTATGCTGATTCATACCGAACACCTTGACATGAACTGGAGGTTCACTTATCCCCAGGTAGGAGCATCAGGCAAGGCAAACAGAAAGACTGTAAGATACTGTGTTTTCCTGACCATGACTCAAGCCCTCGTTTGTGCCACAGACATAGTGCGCTGAAGGCTGCCAGGTGGACATCTTTCAGGAATAGAAGCTGGCAGGAAAGACACAAAACACACAAGTACACTTACAGAAGTATTTTAAAAGGAATCCAGTGATCACTGGTGTGCAAGGCGAATTCCTACCTCAGATAGTCTCTGCGACAAAGGATAAGGTTAGCTTTTGTGTACAGGGTAGAACCCACTTCTCCCAAACGGCAGTCACAGCAGGCACACTTCAGGCAGTCCTCATGCCAGTATTTGTCCAATGCCTTTAGCAGATACCGGTCCTTGATCTTTCGGTTGCAGCCAGCACAACCTTTCGGCTTGGTGTCTGGCTGGACTGAGAGCATTTGTATACCTGAAGGAAGACAAGAACAAAAAAGAGAGCTGAGACTCCAAAAATCAAGAGATGTCTGAAGACCTCCATTAAGTTAAACATTTCTGATTGCCGTTTTCAAGGAGTATTAGACTTTCCACTTAAGGACTAGGCAGAAATTGGGCTTCCCTGGTGGCTCAGATGGCAAAATACCTGCCTATAATGTAGGAGACCTGGGTTCGATCCCTGGGTTGGGAAGATCCCCTGGAGAACAGAATGGCTACCCATTCCAGTATTCTTGCCTGGAGAATCCCATGGTCAGAGGAGCCTGGCTGGCTATAGTCCATGGGATAGCAAAGAGTCAGACATGACCGAGCGGCTAACATACGAATATACAGAAATTGAAATAAATTTTGAAAACAAAGAGGTTCAAACTTTGTTAAGTGTCTTTGTTAAATCATTCATGAAGTTACACCTATAAAGTAGCAAAAATAATCAATTCATCTTGTACCTGGTAAGATGATATCATCTACATGAAGTTAAGTAATAGTAAATAATTTTATATTGGTACAGTTTTCTACATATAGAAGTTCCTTTTGGGAGAAAATAGGAGTCAATGGTTAACAATCTAGAAAAAAGCTATTTAACAGACTAATCTGTGTACACACTGTAGGAGTCAAGAATGAGTTGGTGGAAGGAAAGTTCACTTTTATGGGATACACTAACCTCACTTAGCAGTAGAGATGTTTATACTTAAGCATAAGTACAGTCACCCAAAAAGTTCTCCAATCCTATAATACTTATTTACATCCAAATACTTCCTTCTATGTCCTTGATATTTCAAAGCATTCATTGTGTTAAAAATTTTCAAAATGCATTGCCACTCACAAGCATTGGTCCATGCATCTATTAGTGGCAGATCATCTAACTATAGGCTATATATTTTTATATAAAATTAAACTATAGGATTAAGTAATTTATTATCATAAACATGCACTTATTTTATACAGGAAAGAAAAAACAACAGAAGACAAAGTTTCAATATATATAAAGTTACACAAACATCCACGGGCAAATATATATTATATACATATATTACACACTACACACATGCTGGACTAGACACAGGGACATTTATACATTTTAGAGACATATTTCCATATCATAAATAAGGAGATTAATTGAATTCTCTGGTTAATACAACTTGATTGAATTTTTTTTTTCCAGTGAAAGGATATTTGCCTTCGAGTTTCTTCTTTCCTAAATGTCAAACACTCAGTTTTTCAAAAAGCTGAACGAATTATTCACAGCTGCATATGTATCAACTAACGCATTTCAAGCACTCTAAACTACTGTAGACATTGATTTCAATTTCTTTTATTTTACAAATTATGATAGCGTGAGAGGTTCAGGGACTGGCTCAAAGCTGAATGACAGTTCAGCCCAAACTTCATGGCCTTCTTACAATCCAGAGATACCACTGCTATATTATGCCTCCTCTCTTAGGCAGAAAGTTTTAAACTTGGACACAGAAGGACACAAAACATCAAATGTGTCTGCAATTGAAACAGTATCAAGAAAGAAATGCCAAGCCTTAATCTAGAGCATTTTCCGTGTGTTCCCTGCTCCCAAACAGCTAAACCTTTTTTGGTTTCCTCTGATGCCTGATGATAAAGCCTTTACCTTTATTATCTTCACTCTCTTTTTCTTTTTTAATCACACTAAGAGACAACAAGACACCATACCCTCACAGCAGAATAACTTTTCTAACTATAAATGATACATGCATTTCAAATAATAGTGTTATGATGTTGAATTTCCATTAGAAAATAGCTTCTCTGGTCGAGTGATGGAGCAGGGACCAGCAGCTAGGCATCAGAGTAGCTGCTTTTTCTGCATGGGATGCACAGCCGTGGTCCTCGGATCTGCAGATTAGTAGCTGGATTTGTACAGAGGAGCAGGTGGTATTCCTATAGCCAGCTTTCTATCCCTTTCTTTGAAGGAGCTCGGGGTCTAGTGTAGATTAATCATAACCCTTGATAGTGCTGCTAAATCTCACTCTCTAGAACTTCTAACAAATGAAGTTTCTTTGATCAGAACTAGTTAACTGTCTTCTCGCAAGGTTCCACAAGGAATGAATCCCATTAATTACAGTACAGAACATACCCAAGTGCCTCTTAACCGTCTTCCTGGGGGAAGGAAAAACTGTGATATACTAAATGACAGCCTGGATTTCATGATTGAGAACACCGAGAGGTATGTTTAGAGCAGCCAGTCTAATTACCCAGTTTATAAGGCTATTGTTTTTTTCATATCATCAAGCTGAAAATGTTTTGATCCAAATCCTTCTTAGTTGTAGCTAAGCTCTGTTTCTCTGAGCTGTGTTCTCATCACCAAGCGTGGAAGGTCAACTATCTTTATTCACGATGCTTTGCGAACAAGACAGGAGATACCAACATTTGGCACAAGCAACACCACCCTGCTTGTCTTCACAAAATGTTTTTGTTGGGCTGACATTTTAATTTAGCACTCAGAGGCCAATTAATATTTGAAACTCTTACAGAATTCTGTTTGGCCTTGGGCGTAGAAGGAGTTTGAGATTTTTACACTCCATCCTGGTACCTTCGTGTCGAAAACACCATCACGTTACTCTTGAAAAGGAAATCTTTTTCGATACTCTGCAAGTTAACAGTTGTGGAAAAAAAGGACTATTTTGCAGTCACCACGTTACCCTGTACCAAACAGGCATAAACCAGCCAGCAGCCTCCCTTCAGCATCCGGCAGAACTCGTCTGGGTAAGAGTTATGTGTTCAGAGCTGAGAAACATTTTGCAAGTTGCTTATAGCACATCAGGACCCATAACTAGTTTGAGATTGGCATGTAAATTGTTCTGAGGGAAATTCTTATTGCCTCTGAGACCTTGCCATTCTGAGTTATTTGACAGTTTAAGGGAAATCATAATTTTTAAAAAAGACGTAAATAATAGCCTGTGCAGTGTGGTGTGCAGAAATAAGTAGAACCATTTCATTTAAACTCTGGTGAGCTTTTAATTGCCTGGATTGCATTGTGAGGCAGCCTAACGCTTGATTAACTCCATTATGTCCCCTTGTTCTGTGCCATTCATCCGCGCAGTCTCAGCTTCAGTAGTTAACACAACAAAGTAACCACAACTCCACAACACGCTGGGGTTAAAAAAAAAATCATAATAAAAGATCTGCAGCACTTAGACCCAGTCTTCTATATTTTTGGACTGACTACACCGCAGTGAGTGGAAAACATTTTGTCCCCGTCGGAAGATGCACAGAGAACAATTTGGGAGAAGGAGCGGGAAGAGGGAATCCATTAAAGGGGGTTGGCAGCAATGAGGTGCCTCAGGAAGATTCGAAAATGGGAATGCAGGTTCTGCAGCTGGGAGCAGTGACACAGATTAAAAGAATTTGGCCAACACCGGCCATTCGATTGCCAAGAGGTACCAAACAAAAGATTTTCTCTCCTCCTGCCCATCTTCATCCTCTCCCCAGCCCCCGATTGGAGAACTGGATTGGGCCTAAAAGCTTGTTTCTCTCTGTTCACTGGCCCAGAGCGTCCCTACAGGCTGTAACCCCCTAAGGGACAACAATGCAAATAGATGTCCCCAGATCTCAGGAGCTGGAGCTGCTTAACTCTGTTCTGCCCCTTCAACTCCCAACCCTCCCCTCCCCATCCTTCCACCACCACCTCCCTCCCCTTTTTGAGCAATGGAGCTGGGAACCAATTTGATTCCCTTTTTCTCCAATGCAGCTGCAAGGCTCAGAGATACTGACATTTTTCCACTCTTATCAGTTTAATTACAGTTACCATGGCAGCAAAGTGCTAGTGCTTGGCAAAGGCCAACAAGAGATTTGCAAGACTGGGTTCAATTTTGATGCAGCTCACATGCAAAATAAAAAAAAAAAAATAAGAAACATACATACACTCTAACAAAGAATCCCTTGAGGAGTTTATGTTCCAGCCTTTTGTGGTAGCGTCTCTGCCGCCACACAAGGATGCTTTGCAAAGAATGTAGCAGTTATTTGTTGCACCTAGCAAGATTAATTGGTTTAAGCAGCCGTCTTTCAAAGCAGTTACAAACAATAATATTTCAGATCTTTTCCGAGAGACACAAAAGCCGCGGAAGGGCAAGAAGGCTTTGGAGCAGCAGAGAGTGCCGAGCGCCGGCAAAGTGCATCTATGATAGATTGTAACCTTACCAAAACTTTTCTCCTTTTTCTGCATGAGTTGACTGAGGCGTGCCTGAGTTGCCGCAGCTTCGCATGGAGCACCCAGCCCAGAGGTAGAAGTGGAAGGGGGTTTCCCTCGGATTTAGCTCAAGTGCGGACCCGGTGCGCAGCCTACACCCGCCGAGGACCGACTATTGTGAAGCCCACTTTGGGAGCGGGTCGGAGCGGGCGGCGGGCGTGTAGGGGTGGGGGAAGGGATGAGGGCGGCCAGACGAGATGCGGCGCACACCCGGAGCCCCTCGCCGGGTGGCGGCGTACAAAATGATGGCGAATGACAAAGCCACAAGCTTCCCTAACTCTGCCCGTAATCCCCAAATCCCAGCGGCCCCTTTTAGCTTCGTGGTAACAAATGGATTTGATTAAACTGTCACATGCAGCGTTAGCATAGCATATCATGTTCAATATGAAAAAGATCATAAATCTGACTTGTATTTCATAACAGCAATCTGGGTAGCCCCCGTAAAATAAAATGTGCCGCAGCAGTTTGAATCTCCATCGATTAGGACAGGGGCACCTTGCTCCAAGGATCCCCTCTTTTCTCGACACTTCTTCCCAACCTCCCCCTACACCACTCTCCCCCTCCCCCCAGACATTCACTTTTCCATCTGGTAGGAACAGTATTTTTGTTACAGTGGTACAGTGGACCGGAGGCAGAAGTGGCCTCAGGAACCCAAAGATGGTCATTTCAATTCTTGGAGGAGGGGGGTGATGAATTTCAGAAACTAAGGTCAAAGGGCGGGCGGTATCCGGAACCCACCTAAGACTGAATTCCCTTCCTACGGGCCGGGCCAGGGCGAGCATCTCCTCTCAAACTCTCCCAGCCTCTGTCTCCCCCGGTGTCAGGGGGCTGGGGTTGGGGGTGTAAATGCCGCAGTTGCTCGGGAACTTTGACTATTATCCACTTGAGTCGTAGTTGAGACGTTCCGCGCCGCAGCCGCTCGGCTCTCCCCGCCTTCCAGCCCCATCTTCCGCCCGCATCTATTTCATGTCTCATCATAAAAATAATGAAGCCTCACATGATTTAAACAAAACCGTCTCAGCAGAGCTGCAGCCCGAGTGAAAGTTGCAGTGCGGAGCCGGGCTGCAGCTCCAGTTTATGCCTCATTAGGAGAGGCTGGGGGAAAAAAAAAAAAAAAAAACCCACATCCGCACACGCACGCGCGCACCCGCAGACACACACACACAACCACAAATAAGCTGCCGCGTGTGCACACAGTTGCTGCACTTACCTTCTCAATTAAGCGATACAGGGGGAGGCAGTTCAGAAAGCACAGTGGCTGCTTTGTAGCTCTTCTCCTTGGGAAAGGTCAAAAAGAAGCATTGTTTGAAAAAAAAAAAAAAGGAGGGGGAGGGAGGAATCTATTTTTTTTTTTTTTTTAAAGTTTAAAATAATGAGGTCCTCCAGGATCCGCCGAGCAATGGTGTTGACCGCATCTGAGCCACAGGTGTCCTCCTTTTAGGCAACTGCAGTCCGAGGCTGTCTCTCTCTTTCCGTCCTGGCTCAACACAACTTACCCCGGCGGCAGCACGCGAGGAGCCGAGCTGAAGCAGCCCCGGCTCTCAGCTGCAAAATGCAATCCCTTCCCAGCCAGACCTAATACAGCCCAAGAAAAGGTCACTCAGTTATTACTGAGCCGGCGGAGCCCAGGCAGCGCTTGTCAAGACCACAGAGAAGCAGCTCCCTTCCGATTTAAGACTATTTACCTCTCGCCCCCACCCCTCCCCTCTCCTCTCCCTTTCCTTCTCTCCCTCCCTCTCTCGCTGGCTCCCTCGCTCGCTCCCGGGTGCCTGTTCTGCAGCTCAGTCAAGTAACAGCCGCCCTCGGAAAGTGCAAAGCAGCCACAAGACAGATCGGGCTTTGTTGCTAATTTCCCAGGGTGAAAATTTACAAGCCTGCGAGTTGCAGTCAGCATCACCCCACGCATATGCTGTTCGCCAACGCTGAGGACGACCCACCACCCTCCCCGACCCCCCCGCCCGGGGCGCACAGAATGTGACCTCGGCTGGAGTCGACTTGGAGGGGTTGTGGGGAGGAGGACAGACCCTACCTCCTGGTCCCGTCCAAAAGAAGTCCTGCGAAAGAGCTCCGGAGGCAAAGGGTAGGGATCCTAAAATAACCGGGGCATTTTTGGAATAGGTGGCCACGTTGAAAGCAAACTGTCTTCCAAAGCCAGTTCTGAAGCTGCCAATTATGGAAATTAAAATAAAAGCCAGGGAATCAAACTGCTAGCAGAATACACTGGGAGAGCGCGCAACCCTCCCCTTGGAGAAACGTCTGGGGGTGGCTGCAGTCGCCCGGTTCTCTGACTTCTGTTCATGAAAGTCGCTCCAAAGTCGCTGCTCCGCAGGGCAGGTCTGCCACACAAGCCGGGGCCAGAGATGCCACGCTCCCCTCTCCTCCTGTGGCCCAAGAACCAAACTGTGAACTTGTTCCGCCTTAACTGGTACTGAACCCCATTCCACCCTCACGGAACACTTCCTGCAATTGCTTGAATTCCTCACAATTTAAAACTCACACGGTAGAATGAAAAACACCCAAGAGCACCTAGAAACTTGATTTTAGACTAACTTGGTCAAAAGAGTGTCTTCACCATCACTGCCTGGTCTTCACAGACTGGTTTTAGAGGCCTGGAAAGATTTCTTTTTTTCCTTGAAAAAGGTCCCCTTTTCCGCTAGCCTCCTCTTCTCTTAACTTTACTTTTCATGCCAGCTTTAAAATATCTTATTATTTTTCTAAGTTTTCCAACTTCAAAGTCATCCTCTTTTTTTTTTTTTTTGGCAGCTATCATAGGATCCCCACCAGATTTTAAAAAGTCCTGTCAAAGGTCAAGCTTAAAAATAGCCCAGATTTGAATGACACTGGCTGAAATGTTTTAAGGGCCAAGAAAGACTCAATTGTTGAACTCCACAAAACTTTTTTTTTTCTTCTCAGCACCATCAGTTTTAATCTAGTTCTAGCTTGAAAAACAATCAATGCACCCCCCCCACCCCGTAAATATTCAGGCTAAATTTTGCTCCCCTTCATAGAGAATAACGTCTCAACATTGATAACTTATTTTTATCCCTTCTCTTTTATAAAAGACTCATAAGAAAATAGCTTGGAGTTTGCTTTTTTCTCCCTCTGAAAGGCAACAAAACGCAGAACTAACCTGAAAAATACCGAAAGTCACAAACGGCAGATTAACAAGGACCCCTTCAGTGGATT
>NC_141169.1:94165000-94290000 GCF_055505025.1 Bos grunniens | reverse complement strand
CCCTTTGCCTCAACTGCCAGTTTTGTAAGTTTGCATTCCTAGATCCAATTTCTCCTTCACAATTGTACATTTGTGTTTCAGGTTTCCAGGTGTTGAACAGAATCATCAGCCACTGCTAAGAGAAAACTTATCTGAGGCCTTAAAATGATAGCATGTTTTAGGAACCTGAGCCAACCACAGCCTTGGCCATTGCTAATACATCTTGATAACAAGATTTTTGTTTTAAAAACAGTATTTAATTTTTATGTGGAAAGCATTTGTTACCTCTTCACATTTCAGAGACAAACATGTTTATCTTGATTGAATTCTTTTAGAGGGATGATATATATAATTCAAAAGAGGATGACAATTTATAATCCTCAAAGTATTTCTTTTCGAGTCTGCACACTGGTTGCAAAGTTTACATCTCTATGTGGCTATAAGCCAAGTAGATAGGTGATGAAATCTGCCAAAGGTACTACATTTAATTCAGATCATGGTCTTTCCTGTCTTTCTTTTAGGATTCAATTGCCTAAATGTCTCCCATTTAACCTCCCCCATACCCTGCGCCCAAGAAATGGGTATTCAGATTTTCAAGCAAAATTTCAATGCATGTGATTCCATTTGTTAGGCTCTGTGAACTGATACAGAAAATGTAAAGTTAAAAATAGTCCCATTTTATAAGATTAGAGATAATGTACAGGAAACATTACATGCTACAGTAACTAGCATATAGAAACTTCTCAATAAATGGTAACAGTTATATTCATATTCAATATGGCCTAGCTCAATCTTTTACTCTTTGATGAAGGGTCATTCTTGTTGTAATCTGCTCTTTATCTCTCTATAACACTTTATGTTCTTTTTTTATTATTATTATTCAATGCATTTATTTAAATTGGAGGCTAATTACTTTACAATATTGTGGTCATTTCTGCCATACATTTGTGTTCTTTAATGAAAGTTAATTATAGTCAGTCTGTAGTCCCTACTCGGAGAAGGCAATGGCACCCGACTCCAGTACTCTTGCCTGGAAAATCCCATGGATGGAGGAGCCTGGTAGGCTGCAGTCAATGGGGTCGCTAAGAGTCGGATACGACGGAGCAACTTCACTTTCACTTTTCACTTTCATGCATTGGAGAAGGAAATGGCAACCCACTCCAATCTTCTTGCCTGGAGAATCCCAGGGACGGGGGAGCCTGGTGGGCTGCCGTCTGCGGGGTTGCACAGAGTCGGACACGACTGAAGTGACTTAGCTTAGCTTAGCTAGTCCCTGCTTGCTATAGTCTGCGTATTTGTGTCCCACCAAAATCTTGAAATCCTAATGCCTAATGTAATGGTATTAGAAGCAGGGGTCTTTGAGAGGTCAGGAGGGTGGAGCCTTCATGAATGGAATCAGTGTTCTCATAGAAGAGACTCTACAGAAATCTTTTGCGTCTTCCACCGTGTAAGGACTGAGTAAGAAGGCACAGCTAGAAGCACCAGGAAGAGGATTCTCAAGAAAACATGACCATGCTGGCACCTTGAACTTGAACTTCCAGCCCCCAGAACTAAATTTCTGTTTATAAGCCACACAGTCTGTAGTATTTTGTTAAAGCACCCCGAATGGACTAAGAAACTAAGGGTTTAAATTTTTCCCTAATTAGCTTTGGATTCCAAACAATGCCAAGTGAAGTGTCTGGCTCACAGTTGACATTACTAAATGCTGATTAAAATGATTTGAATTAAACAAAGAAGTCACAGTCCCAAGGACAATGTTTAAAATGAAATTTTGAATCTAAGTAATTGATAAAAATAACTTTAAACATATTAGAATCAGATGCTACTTGACACTAGTATTCAGATATTTTTCATGCCAAAGATACCTTCAGAAAGATTTATTACAGCATTGTATGTGGATTTGTTTCATCCTTGTCTTCATGATTCCATCATAAGTTCTTGGACGCAGAACCTATATATCCATATTTTCAGGGTCTATCAAAGTGCTTAGTCTGCACTGTTGCTGTTGTTCAGTCGCCCAGTTGTGTTCGACTCTTCACAACCCCATGGACTGCAGCACACCAGGCCTTCCCATCCCTCACCATTTCCCCAGGTTCATGTCCGTTGCGTCGGTCATGTCATCCAGCCACCTCATCCTCTGAGGCTTTCTTCTCCTTCAGTAACTACCTAATAAATGTTTACTGCATAAATAGCTATATAGAAAAATAATGAATGAATAGAAAGGCTCAAAGAATAATAGATTTGAATAAAATTATTAAAATTACTAGTTTTGTGAGACAAATAAAAATGAGGCAAAAGACGGAGGTCAGTGGAATTTTCAACACCAACAAGAATAGCAACAATTTCCTGTGGTGTACAGAATATACTGAGTGTTTTGGAAGGTTTATAGTGGTAATACTATTTAGGCAGATGATACTTATCAGTTGAAAGTAAAGTCTTTAAGAGGCTATTAGTAATGAAAGAACGTCTTGAATAAGTTATTTAAAACAGTCCTAATATGTAACTTTCACCAATTACGCCTTAAAATACTTAGAAAACACTAAAAAGACAAAACATCGAATCAAGTCTCAAAGAGCCTAAGACTAGAATCTGGGAGGAACTTCTGCTAACCAATAGTGGGTCAGTTTTCATGGTATTCTCAGGTGTCTCTCCAGACAAAGGGAATACTTAAAAGTGACAGGAAGATACATTTTATTGATAGTTTATGTTTTCTGGGTCTATATTCAGGGTATATAGTAACCCATAAAAAGACTATCCAGGTGTTGATTCTGAAGTATGTACAGGTCTATTATCAGACGTCTCCCAATTTCCCTGTTGCCACCTTTCTCACTCTTCAGAAAGAACATCTTTCAGAAACAGCTGAGCAGAAGGTATGGAGAGGGACTGCTGACTGCTCACGACAAAGGTGTGCAGATGGTGACAGGAACATTCAGAAACAGTGGATGGATAGACTTTTAGTTTGTTGTCTATTACACTTTCTCAAAGTTTCAGAAGAAAACACCAGAGGTAAAATAGATGTTGTTGTTCAGTTTCTCAGTCATGTCTGACTCTTTGTGACGCCATGGATTACAGCACGCCAGGCTTCCCTGTCCTTCACCATCTCCCGGAGCTTGCTCAGACTCATGTCCATTGAGTTGGTGATGCCATCCAACCATCTCATCCTCATGAGATGTGAACAGAAAAAATAGAAGTGGCCACTTCAATTAATTAATTCAATTCAATAGAGTGAATGACTGCTAGGAGCTAAGAATCATATTTTAATCTGGCACATTAACTTCCTTTCTAGGTGTGAATCTGAGAAGGAGATTTTGTTGTCACCAATTCATTAGAGATTGTGACTTAAGGTGATTCATCCATTCTATATTAGGAGACTCACAGAGTTTACAAAGTGCCCCATTCGATAGTTTGTAAAGAGAAGAAAAAAGCAAAACAATATGTAACAACAACAATGAAATACCATGGAATAAGGGAAAAGAATTACCAACTTGAAGGCTCAGAGAAAGAATATGTTTCTTAAAGTGATATCTTGTAAGAATCAAGAAAACATTCTGAAACTTTTGGCTCTACTCAATAAAATGCAAGAACAATGAGCCCCATTGAAGCAGGAACAGCAGGCAATAAAGAACAGAGTGAGATAAAAATGGGATATATTTAAGTGAAAGAATTTCAATAAATGTAAAATGCAAAACAGGAAGTTTGAGGTCCACATTTTAAAAGGTATTGAGAGCATTGAACGTAGTAATAATAATACAGAAGTATGAATCAGTGATGTGGAATATGGGCTTGAGAAGCTCTCCTAGAATGTACACAAAAGGCTAAAGAGATTAAAATTATGAAAGACAACATGATAGTTAATACGACCTAAAATGGAGCTTCTATATCTGACTAATTAGTGTTCTTGCCAGGGAACCCAAACATAAGAAACAGAAACAGTAAATAAAGATATGATAGAAGAAAACTTGACTGATTAATTGGCATATGGAGATTTGAGTGGCTTTACTAAATTGAAGATAAAACAATAAAGAGGACAGAGAATCTCATACTGAAAACTTTTTGAATTGCAAAAGAAATGAATTCTAATTTAAAAATTGTCAAGTATCCAAATAGTGAGGGAAAAGGACAATAAAGGATTATCCACTAAGGAAAAATATATCCAGCTAGTTTCAGATACTACAAGTAAATATTCTAAGACAATGAAAAACATCTAAGAATTTTGAATAGATAATTATTGTGACCTAATGGTTTCAGATGCATTTGTAGTCAGAAAAATAACATGTACATAACTTTAAAACAAGTTATTTGAAAAGTTGCTCCAAATCAATCTCAGAGAATCAGAATTAAAAACCCAAAGTTGGGAAGTTCATGGCAAAATATGATGTTAGGATTTTTTGTTGCTCTTTTTATATCAGAATATCTGGAGTTCTTTTATGTAAGGCATTGGTAGAATGATTCTGTAAGCCAGACATTTTTTCATTTGTTTCTCTGCAAGTCTCCACTCTTTCCCATCTCTGCTGCTGCTAAGTCGCTTCAGTTGTGTCCGACTCTGTGTGACCCCATAGAAGGCAGCCCACCAGGCTCCTCTGTCCCTGGGATTCTCCAGGCAAGAACACTGGAGTGGGTTGCCATTTCCTTCTCCAATGCATGAAAGTGAAAAGTGAAAGTGAAGTCGCTCAGTCGTGTCCGACTCATAGCAACCCCATGGACTGCAGCCTACAAGGCTCCTCTGTCCATGGGATTTTCTGGGCAAGAGTACTGGAGTGGGGTGCATTGCCTTCCCATCTCTGCTGCTACTAAGTCGCTTTAGTCATGTCTGACTCTGTGCGACCCCATAGACGGCAGCCCATGAGGCTCCCCGTCCCTGGGATTCTCCAGGCAAGAACACTGGAGTGGGTTGCCATTTCCTTCTCCAATGCATGAAAGTGAAAAGTGAAAGTGAAGTTGCTCAGTCGTGTCCGACTTTAGCGACCCATGGACTACAGCCCACCAGGCCCTCCGTCCATGGGATTTTCCAGGCAAGAGTACTGGAGTGGGGTGCCATTGCCATCTCTAGTAAACATATTTCTCATGCCTCATTCTTCATCTCACAGCTCAGATGGAATCTTTTCTTAGGTCCACTGATCTAGCAACTAATTAGGACTTGAGAGGTGGCTAAAAAATATATCTACATGGCTGAGATATTACGCTTGACAAAGTTTTCATATGTAAGACAATAGATTGGCCTTTTTCAAACTAACTTTTGCTCTTTAATGAGGTCTATATGGTGAATAGATTTGTTTTAGATTAGGACACTGTTAAGAAGGTAAATTGATTCTCTCAAAATCCCACAGTTAATAAGAATTAAATTTGAATTTGTATCTTCTGACTTGAAATAAAATACTCCATCACTTGTCTAATTTATGACTGCTTCATGGATTTTCAGAAAATGAAACTTTATATTTTTTCTTGGTTTTATTTCAGAAAAAAAGAAATAATCTTTATGTCATTAGTATAGACAGCTGTTGTTTAGTCGCTAAGTCATGTCTAATTCTTTTGCGACCCCATGGACTGTAGCCTGCCATGCTCCTCTGTCCATGGAGTTTTCCCGGCAAGAATACTGGAGTAGGTAGCCATTTCCTTCTTCAAGGGATTTCCCAACCCAGGGATCAAACCTGCATCTCCTGCATTGGCAGATAGGGTCTTTACCACTGAGCCACCAGGAATGTCAATATTTATAATTAGTTTAACCTATATTGTTCAACTCTGAGGTGTATAGTTATCCTCCTTAAAGATATTTATATCTGAAAAATCACTTTTCTAATTCCTAGCTGGTATGATAGATTCCAAAGTACTTTTATTTTTTCTTTAATATCTATTGTTTTGATTACTCTGAATCAGATAATAGCCCAGCATTAAATTTTTTGGAGAGAAATGTGATGACTCTTAGCTTTAACTAAAATTTAAATATTAACTTTGATATAATTTCTAAATTTTGAAAAGTTGCTAAAATAGCACAAGAAACTTATGCCTAAATTCACCAATTACCTATATGTTTCCCCATTTACTTTATCATCCTCTTCCATCTCTATATTTATACACATATGCATATTTTCCTTCAAATATTTGAAACTACACTAGAGACATCATGAATCCACGGTCCAAAATTCATCAATTATCTCATTAAGATCCTTCATAGCTCACCTCCTTCCTGTCCCCATTAAGGATACAATCCAGAATCATGCATTGCATTTAATTGTCATAGCTCTTCTTTTCTTTCATTATGAAAAGGTTTGAAGTCTTGAACATGTTTCTTTTCATGGTCAATGAAGATTAGAGGTTTATTTTCACATTTATCTGGGAAACCACATGGAACAGGACTCATTTTCTGCCTTTGGTCACTGACCCTCAAAGTAAATTTTCTGAGACTTGAGCCGAGCTTCCCTTCCTTTTCACCCTATGCCTGCCACCTCTTACAGGTTAATCTTGTTATGAACTATTACACAAAGCTGTCCTATGGAACTTTCTAGGATGATAGAAATATTCTTAATTTGCAAAACCATCTAGTACTCCAACCACTAGCTATATGTGGCTATTTAGCACATGAAATGTACTTTATACAACTGAAAAAGTGAATCTTTAATTAAATTTAATAGCAGAGAGTATTCATTTTTGCATTTTAAGAATTATTTTCTTGTCTTTCGTACATTTAGAAATTCTTTACATCTGGATGGCCTGATATTATTTCCGCAGTACAGAAAATCCTACCTATTCTAGTAAGTCCAGATCTAGATTTATCTTCTTAAAGGCACCGTTGTGACGTTGAGTCCATGCCAATGTCTTTTTTTTTTTTTTTTTTTAATGATTTGGGGAATTTTCTTTCTCCTCCATTTTCTTTCTTTTGTTTTTTAAAAATAATTTTATATATTTATTTTTGACTGTGCTGGGTTTTCATTGCTGTGTGGGCTTATCTCTTGTCACAGCAAACAGAGTCTACTCTTTCATTTTGGTGTGTGGGTTTTTCATTGCAGTGGCTTCTCTTGATGCAGAATTCAGGCTCTTGGGTGCTTGGGCTTCAGTAGGTGCAGCTCCTGGGCTCTAGAGCACAGGCTCAATAGTTGTGGCACACGG
Organism: Bos grunniens; assembly: GCF_055505025.1. Lineage (NCBI taxonomy): Eukaryota > Metazoa > Chordata > Mammalia > Artiodactyla > Bovidae > Bos > Bos grunniens. The sequence goes on along the minus strand of NC_141169.1, from coordinate 94,282,917 downwards.
GCTAAGTTGTCCTGCAGCTTGTGGGATCTTACCAGATCAAGGATCAAACCCATGTCTTCTGCATTGGCAGGCAGATTCTTTACTACTTAAATTGAGTCACTCAGTCGTATCCAACTCTTTGTGACCCCACGGACTGCAGCATGCCAGGCTTCCCTGTCCTTCATCATCTCCTGGAGCTTGCTCAAACTCATGTCCATCGAGTCGGTGATGCCACCCAACCATCTCATCCTCTGTTGTTCCCTTCTCCTCCTGCTTTCAATCTTCCCCAGTCTTTTCCAGTAAGTTAGTTCTTCACATCAGGTGGGCAAAGTATTGGAGCTTCAACTTCAGCGTCGGTCCTTCCCAGTGAATATTCAGGACTGATTTCCTTTGGGATTTTTACCACTTAGCCACCAAGGAAGCCCTGATCTCCCCTTTCTTGTAACATTAATCATACCACTCCTCTAGTAATTAACCCACCCTATTATACCTTGTAATTTAGCTGCTTCACAAAACTCCATAGACAGAAAACTCTGTGAGGTCAGAAACTGTATCTAACATCTTTTGTATTCCTCTTGGCAACCTAGCATGTGCTGGGCACCTACTTTATGCTCAGTACATCTTTATTGCTTGAATACATAAAGTAGGTTATATTGAGAAACAGGGTGACTAGGCAGGTGGTGCTTGAAGGTCAAAAGCCCCACTTTTTCCTCCTAGAAGTGACGGCAAATTTTGATAACCTTCCTGTCAGTTCCAGAAAAGTCTCATACAGTTAGGGAGTCTGGCAAGAAAATAAGAAATATCTTGGGAATTATAGTGTATTGTTTAACAATATTGCATGTACAGGTTTCTCTGGTTTTCTTACAATATAAAATACACCTAAGCAGAACAGAGTACAGGAGTGAAATTACAAGCTTTCTCTCATGTGTGTAGAAAGCCACATGGTGGCTCCCAGCGCTAGTGATTTCAGATCAGGGTAATAGTTCTGTTTTGACTTTTTTATAACTTCTTGAAATGGTTGGCTATATTGTTTGCATATTGGGTCTATTCAAACTATTAGGGTGAAGACGGTTACTCCTGAACTTTCTAGACCAGAGTGGGACAAGAAAACAAAAGCTAAGACAAATAATAGAAACAATGGAACACACTGCTAATAATTTAAAATCACCCAGACAAAACATCCCCGAATAACATGTTGAAACTACTGATAAGTTTGAAAAGATATACCATATTGAAGTAACAATGCAGTGTCAGTAACATTTTTGAAAATAGTCAACAATGTTTAGAATTTGTTTATACATATGGCTTGTATTTTAGATGGAACAGCCAAGAAAACCTGATTATTACGGACTTTACTAGGAGATCTCTGAGGTCCCTTCCAGCTTTAAAATGCTGAATGTAATTCAGAATTTATGATAATTTGAACTAGGCTAGGCTGAAATTTACTTTTGTATGATCTATGAAGCTAGATTTGCTAATAGTGTAAACAAGATTGCTTGAGGCTTTTAACCAAGCTGTTCTTAAAGATTTTAACACATTGTGTGATACAAATGGGTCTAACTAATTTCAAATGATTCCCACCTATTTATTAAAGCATGCAATGAAAATCTGTTACTTAGAAGTGCTTTTATTAGCAGCTAAATGTACAGTGTGAATTTGAAAGTAATATATCTGCATTTTTTATTAGAGTTTATAGTTTTTGTCAATTCACATTGGTTTTTCCAAGGGTTGTATATATCAATGAGGTTTCCCTATAATTTGAAATTATTGTTTCAAATATAATTGTCTATTTCAGTAGTTTATTTTTCCTCTTGTTTATAGTATCTCTTCTCTATCACCTTGAGAAAAATGTTTTTTAAATATATACTTATTAGTGATGGATACTATTTCATTGCCAACTGAGGTAAGATTGGACTTTTATGATAACTTAATTACATTTCAAGGAATAATTAAAAACCCAGAGCTTCCTATTTTTAGCTTTAAATCCAATATCCTTTTATAATTCTTCAAGGGTACAATGAATTAATATTGAAACTGTAAGATTAGGTTGAATCTTGTAAAGTCTTAAATTTTTTCTTCAATAGTTATCTTAATTATTTTATCTTGATGTTAAAATAATTCCCCATGTATATAAAGGCTAAGAAATATTCTGTACTATATTGTGGAACTGAAGATTTACTCTAGGCAACAGTGTTCAACTATTTATTTCACTTAAAAACAGCAAAAATTTTTCTAAAGACCTGTACAGATAATACACATGCTGTAGTTTAGAAAAATGAATGTCAAAAATGTTTACTTTAAAGATCTTACATACAGTTTAGAATGATAATTTGAAAATCAATTAATTTAAAATACAATGTAGGAAATATTTGGTATCACTCACTAGAGTTAAAATATGAAATCAGGGAGCTTCCACCTTGCCATGCGGGAGATGCGGTTCAATCCCTGTCTGGGAAGATCCCACATGCCAAGGAGCGCCTAAGCCTGTGTGCCTAGAGCCCGTGTTCTGCAATGAGAGAAGCCACGGCAGTGAGAAGAAGCCCACATACCACAGCTAGAGAGCAGCCCCACTCGCTGGAACCAGTGAAAGGCCACACGTGGTGGAAGACTCAGTTCAGCCAAAAAAAATAAATAAATGAAATCCGTTCCACCAGAAAGTATCTGCATAAAATCTCCATAGTCTCCTTTCACAAGAATATTTTAAAGAGACACTGATGTGTAGAACAGTCTTTTGGACTCTGTGGGAGAGGGAGAGGGTGGGATGATGTGAGAGAATGGCATTGAAATACGTATAATATCATATATGAAACGAGTGGCCAGTCCAGGTTCGATGCACGATACTGGATGCTTGGGGCTGGTGCACTAGGACGACCCAGAGGGATGGTATGGAGAGGGAGGAGGGGGGAGGGTTCAGGATGGGGAACACATGTATACCTGTGGTGCATTCATTTCGATATTTGGCAAAACCAATACAATATTGTAAAGTTTAAAAATAAAAGAAAAAAAATTGTATATGTAGTAACATGTACAATAGTGGTATTTTATCGTGCCATTGGCTTGATTCTACAGTCCGTGTTTATCCTGATAGGAAGCAGTGCTTATGATAATATCAAAGACATACAATCCAGTGCCAAATTAATGTCTCAGAAGTGCTTGAAATATTTTAAAACATTTAGAATATACATTATTGTAATTTTCAGTTAAATATCATTTATTAAATATCTGATATACTGCTTACATTAGCTTGAATGCCGTGTATACATTATCTTACTTAATCCTTGTAAGAATCAATGAAGAAGGAGCTATGATTATCTTCATTAATGGGGAAATTGGGGTCTTAAGAGAGAGTTCCTTCCAGTATATGGCAAACAAAGCACTTGAATAAACACCTATCTGACTGTAAAACCTATGCTCTTAAACTTCAAGTTATTGTCTTTCTAAGTGAAGCTTTTTTAGTTTCTCACAATGTCACAGGCAGTAATTATCTTAATGCCCTAATCTCTCCATATGCTAAATACAAATAAGTCATTAATGTTGCTAGAAAATTAGAGGTATTTTTTAAAAAGGCATAAAATTATTATATTGGAAGATGTGAAGAAACTAGTCTAAGACTTCAGATGATTTAAATGGTGGTGTATCAAAATTTGAATGTAGTTACTGAGAGATTATTTTGCAAGCAATTCAAATGAGCATCTTTTGAAATTCCATCTGATTCCATCAATTTTTCAATGTTAAATTCTTCAGCTGAAATTCCTTATAGCAATGAAATGATTTCTTGCCTCATTCAACTCAGGACTTCTGAACCAATGCCAGTTGGTTGGAAAGGGTAGGTTTCACTCATTATTTCATAACATAAAGGAAGTGCAATGATGTAGAAAATATAATCTGTTGAGGAAATATTGGTTTCTAGAGATTCTCACATATGATGCTTAAAATTTAGTGATCTCCAAATCCCTTCTTGGTTCATTTTTTTTTCTCTCTCTCTAAAGTGAGTATTATTCCAGATTTTGCAATAAGTATTACTTAAATGCAGATAGCACTCAACTCAAAGCAAACTATTTTGATGTTACCATTTTAGCTTGATTTTCCCTAATAAGTGAACAAACAATTGACACAAAAAAATAGAATCAACAAAGGATATAACTGCACATGAAAAAATCACAAGTAGGTGAAGAATAATATCTTATTGAAATATTTGTATATAATAGTTATAGATACAATATAATGATGAAAATTCCAAGATGAAAATTCATCTTGATAGAATAATGACCAAAACCCAAGGCATCAGAAATTATAACCATTAAAAATTCAATTTTGATAAAAATTGACTTAGGAATCAAATTATTCTCATAAATTTCCATGGCAAATAAATGATCCCAAATTAAAACTTTTTAGTAAATGAAAAGTGACAATGGAAATAAAATTATTTAACTTTGGTGTACAACAGGTTGATTACAGAAATAAATTGGTTTAATGGATTTATTCTAAAAAGAAAATTTATTTAAAAATAAAAATTTATCAATTTTCCATAAGGATAAAATGTTTATGTACATAAGTAGAGAATCAAGTATCAATGTGTTACAGTTAGGGTTCAAAATATCCACCCATCAAAATAGTGATGAAAAACAATAGATTCAAATTATTTTATCTTGTTCCCAAGTCTATAGTTTTCATTTTAAAATCTTGTTAACAAAATAAATATGATAATGATAATATCTGTCTTGACTACTAACTATAAGGATTTTTGTGGCAATCAGTTGAGATAATTATAAAAGTGTTTTGTTAAATTTAAAAACATTATTTAATGTACAATACTTATTATTTTAAACTATGTTGGATATTCATATTTGCATATCTAGTAAAAACTAAATTTATAGCATCTTCCCCTAAAGTTCATCTCTATGACTTCTTTATTCTGTCAATAAGATAACAATTCTAACAGATTTTCAGGATTTGAAGATCAAAAGCTCAGTGTTCTTTGGGACCTCTTGTCCATCATAAAAGCCAAAGTGAAAGTGAAGTTGCTCAGTCCTGTCCGACTCTCTGCGATCCCATGGACTGTAGCCTACCATGCTCCTCCACCCGTGGGATTTTCCAGGCAAGAGTACTGGAGTGGGTTGCCATTTCCTTCTCCAGAGGATCTTCCCGACCCAGGGATTGAACCCAGGTCTCCTGCATTGTAGGCAGATGCTTTACCATCTGAGCTACCAGGGAAGCCCAAAGAGAGCCCAAAAACCAAAGAGAGCCTGTTAATCAATCAGACTACTGATGCTACAACCAAACTGATGTCACATCTCAATTGCTTCTCAAATACATTTTATCTTATTTTACATATACAGGCATGCGTGCATGCTAAGTTGCTTCAGCTGTGTCTGACTCTTTGTGACCTCAAAAGGGGTCTCTTTGCGTCTGTAGCCTGCCAGGCTCTCTGTCCATGGAGTTCTCCAGGCAAGAATTCTGGAGTGGGTTTCCATGCCCTTCCAGGGGATCTTCCCTACTCAGGGGTTGAACTCGAGTTTCCTGCTTTGCAGGAGAATTCTTTGTCACTGAGCCACTGAGGAAGCCCATATACAAGCATACCTCAGAGATACTTCTGCTTCTGTTCTAGGCCATTGCAACAAAGCAAGTAACTTGATATTTTTCATTTCCCAGTAAATATAGAAGTTATGTTTACATAATAGTCTATTAAGTGTGCAATAGTCTTATGTCTAGAAACCAGTGTTCAGTCCAGTTCAGTCCCTCAGTGGTGTCTGACTCTTTGCGACCCCATGAACTGCAGCACAGCAGGCCTCCCTGTCCATCACCAACTCCCGGAGTTCACTCAAACTCACATCCATCCAGTGGGTGATGCCATCCAGCCATCTCATCCTCTGTCGTCCCCTTGCCCTCCTGCCCCCAATCCCTCCCAGCATCAGAGTCTTTTCCAATGAGTCAACTCTTCACATGAGGTGGCCAAAGTACTGCAGTTTCAGCTTTAGCATCATTCCTTCCAAAGAAATCCCAGGGCTGATCTCCTTTAGAATTGACTGGTTGGATCTCCTTGTAGTCCAAGGGACTCTCAAGAGTCTTCTCCAACACCACAGTTCAAAAGTATCAATTCTTCGGCGCTCAGCTTTCTTCACAGTCCATCTCTCACATCCATACATGACCACTGGAAAAACCATAGCCTTGACTAGATGGACCTTTGTTGGCAAAGTAATGTCTCTGCTTTTCAATATGCTATCTAGGTTGGTCATAACATTCCTTCCAAGGAGTAAGTGTCTTTTAATTTCATGGGTGCAGTCACCATCTGCAGTGATTTTGGAGCCCCCAAAAATAAAGTCTGACACTGTTTCCACTGTTTCCCCATCTATTTCCCGTGAAATGATGGGACCAGATGCCATGATCTTCATTTTCTGAATGTTGAGCTTTAAGCCAACTTTCTCACTCTCCTCTTTCACTTTCATCAAGAGGCTTTTTAGTTCCTCTTCACTTTCTGCCATAAGGGTGGTGTCATCTGCATATCTGAGGTTATTGATATTTCTCCCGGCAATCTTGATTCCAGCTTGTGTTTCTTCCAGCCCAGCGTTTCTCATGATGTACTCTGCATATAAGTTAGATAAACAGGGTCACAATATACAGCCTTGACGTACTCCTTTTCCTATTTGGGACCAGTCTGTGGTTCCATGTCCAGTTCTAACTGTTGCTTCCTGACCTGCATATTGGTTTCTCAAGAGGCAGGTCAAACCAGTGTATGTACCTTGATTTCCAAAAAATGCTTTAGGGAATTCCCTGGTGGTCCAGCGGTTAGGGGCTTCCCAGGTGGCTCATGGGGTCCCAAAGAGTCAGACACCACTTAATGACTGAGCACACATACCAGCGGTAGGAATCTGCACTTCCACTGCAGGGGCAGGGTTAGGAGAGGCGGGGTGGGTGGAGGTCCAGGTTTAATTCCTGGTTGGGGATCTAAGATCTCAAAGCCACTCTACGCAACCAAAAAAAAGCTTTATTTGATAAAGGAAGTCAAATATACAAACTTCCATTTGTAAGATAAATAAGTTCTAAGGATGTAAAATACAACATGATTAATATAATGAGCACTGCTGTAGATGTGAAAGGTGTTAACAGAGTAAATCCAAAGAGTTCTCATCACAAAGAAAACAGTTTTTTATTTCCACTTCCCTTCTGGCTCAGCTGGTAAAGAATCCACCTGAAATGCGGGAGACCTGGGTTCAATCTCTGGGTTGGGAAGATGCCCTGAAGAAGGGAATGGCTACCCAGTCCAGTATTCTGGCCTGGAGAATTCCACGGAGAGAGGAGCCTGGCAGGCCTGGCAGGCCTTGCATGGGGTCTCAAACACTAGGACACGACTGAGCAAGTTTCACTTTTATTTTGCATCTGTATAATATAATTGATATTCACTAAAGCAAGAGAGTTCCAGAAAAACATCTATTTCTGTTTTATTGACTATGCCAAAGCCTTTGACTGTGTGGATCACAATAACCTGTGGAAAATTCTGAAAGAGATGGGAATACCAGACCACCTGACCGACCTCTTGAGAAACCTGTGACTTCCTGCAGGTCAGGAAGCCACAGTTAGAACTGGACATGGAACCACAGACTGGTTCCAAATAGGAAAAGGAGTACGTCAAGGCTGTATATCGTTACCCTGCTTATTTAACTTATATGCAGAGTACATCATGAGAAATGCTGGGCTGGAACAAGCACAAGCTGGAATCAAGATTGCCGGGAGAAATATCAATAACCTCAGATATGCAGATGACACCACCCTTATGGCAGAAAGTGAAGAGGAACTAAAAAGCCTCTGGATGAAAGTAAAAGTTGGCTTAAAGCTCAACATTCAGAAAACTAAGATCATGGCATCTGGTCCCATTACTCATGGGAAATAGATGGGGAAACAGTGGAAACAGTGTCAGACTTTATTTTTTGGGTGTTCCAAAATCACTGCAGATGGTGATTGCAGCCTGAAATTAAAAGAGGCTTACTCCTTGGAAGGAATGTTATGACCAACCTAGATAGCATATTGAAAAGCAGAGACATTACTTTGCCAACAAAGGTCCATCTAGTCAAGGCTATGGTTTTTCCAGTGGTCATGTATGGATGTGAGAGATGGACTGTGAAGAAAGCTGAGCACCGAAGAATTGATGCTTTTGAACTGTGGTGTTGGAGAAGACTCTTGAGAGTCCCTTGGACTACAAGGAGATCCAACCAATCCATTCTGAAGGAGATCAGCCCTGGGTGTTCTTTGGAAGGGATGATGCTAAAGCTGAAACTGCAGTACTTTGGCCACCTCATGTGAAGAGTTGACTCATTGGAAAAGACTCTGATGCTGGGAGGGATTGGGGGAAGGAGGAGAAGGGGACAACAGAGGATGAGATAGCTGGATGGCATCACCGACTCGATGGATGTGAGTTTGAGTGAACTCCGGGAGTTGGTGATGGACAGGGAGGCCTGGAGTGCTGCAATTCACGGGGTCGCAAAGAGTCGGACACGACTGAGCGACTGAACTGAACTGAAACTTACTGTGGTAACCATTTCATTACCTATATGTCAAATTATTATGTTGTATACTGGCAACCCACTCCAGTATTCTTACCTCAGAAATTCCATGGACAGAGAAGCCTGGTGGGCTATCGTCCTTGGGGTCGCAAAGAGTCAGACGTGACTGAGTCACTACCGTAGCTATACCTTAAACTTACACTGTGCTATGTATCAATTATATCTTGATAAACTGGAAGGAAAAAATAGTTTATTGCTAAAAAATGCCAAAAAAACTGCAATAGCAACATCAAAGATCACTAATCACAGGTCACCACAGCAAGTATAACAATAATGAAAACGTTTGATTGTAAGAATTACCAAAATGTGACAGAGAGACATGAAGTGAGCAAATGCTGTTGGAAAAATGGTGTCTATGCAGGGTGGCCATAAATCTCCATTTTGTAAAAAGTGCAGTACCTATGAAGCACAATAATGTGAGGTATGCCTTATAGATCCATTTCTGAAAATTTATAGAATGTGATTTTTTTCCTACAAATTACTATGCAAAGAAGTGATCTGAAGCAATCTACTTTGAAATTTTTGTATGGTGAAAAAAATTCATTGTCACTGTAGATTTTTTTATACCTTCTATCATAAAAACATGGCATACAAATATTGTTTTCTTTTTCAGAGAGACTCTTGTAAAGGACATGCCAAATGTAGTTCATTGAAGATCTGCTTCTCTGGCAAATCCAGTAATTCAGTGACCCATTGAATTAGTGTCATTGTGGTTATGTGGTTTGGTTTTCTGCTTTGTAATAAACCTAAAAGCTTTAAATAAATGTGTGTGATTAATTGAAAGTTTTAAGCAGCAGTAAAACAAAGGCAAAGAAGGAACAAAGAGTTATCTGTACTTTATATTTGAGGCAGTGCAGATGACATTTAAGATATAACTGTAAGGAGCAACTAAATTATAGTGTCCATAACTTAGATGTGTGATCAATTTTATTTTCAGTGGGACTTGGAATAAAATAAGTCAGTAGGATGAATTTTGTTATCCAGGATCACTATTGAAAGTGTTTGAGTGAATTCATTGCATGGAAAAGAGACATTAAGTTTCTTAATCATAAATTTTTAAAAATAGCAGTAATGTATGTTATTAAAATTAGTGCAATAGCATCATCCTAAGCATTTACTTTCTTATGATAGGAAGATATTCTTATTTGAAGATTGTTTCCAGGTGATTTCATCATTTCTTATATATTCTTCAAAAATTTCTGAGAATTTCTACATGAACCCACGTTGATATAATCTTGATCAATTTAAATTACATGTTTATGTGTCAGCCATACAAGTTAGGCGCATATGTAAATTTTCCTATGTAACTACTGAAATTAAAAGACGAGAGGCCCAAGTTTTTGGTATTTCTGTCTGAGTAGTATGAAATTGGACCACAAAGAAGTCTGAGCGCCGAAGAATTGATGCTTTTGAACTGTGGTGCTGGAGAAGATTCTTGAGAGTCCCTTGGACTGCAAGGAGATCAAACCAGTCAATCCTAAAAGAAATCAACCCTGAATATTAATTGGGAAGATTAATGCTGAGGCTGAAGCTCCGATTCTTTGGCCACCTGATGTGAAGAGCTGACTCTTGGAAAAGACCTTGAGGCTGGGAAAGACTAAAGGCAAGAGGAGAAGGGGATGACAGAGGACGAGGTGGTTGGATGGCATCCCTGACTCAAAGTACATGATTTTGAGCAAGCTCTGGGTGATGGTGAAAGACAGGGAAAACTGGCGTGCTGCAGTCCATGGGGTTGCAAAGAGTCCAACATGACTGAGAGACTGAACAAGGAGTATGAAAGTGAAGTGAACATGTTAGTCACTCAGTCATGTCAGACTCTGCAACCGCATAGACTGTAGCCCGCCATGCTCCTCTGTCCATGGAATTCTCCAGGCAAGAATAGTGGAGTGGGTTGCCATTTCCTTCTCCAGGGGATCTTCCAGACTCAGGGACTGAATCTGGGTCTCCTACACAGCAGGCAGATTCTTTACTATCTGAGCCTTCAGGGAAGCCCCTGACTAGTATAACAGAACCCAAATCAATGTGTGGGAAAATACTATATCATAGTACAACATTTCTTTAAATATTTTAATGAAATCTAGGACTGGTACAAGGTAAGCATATAATTTTAAAATATGAAGGCATTGAGACTGGCAGGACAAGTCATCTGTAATTGTGTTACAGCTTTTAAAATGAAATTGTATAGATTTCCATGTTATTCTTAAAAAAAAAAAAAGAAAAGCAAAAGAAGCAAGCAAGAAAAGAAGCAGAACAAAAGTTTTGTATTATTCACCCACAACTGCTTTGGACCAAGTGGTATCTGAGTGGTACAAGCAATACCTTCATCCTTAATGCACAGACCAAGTATGGAGAGAAACAAATTGACTGACTAGTAATATTAGCATCTGAACTGGTCTTAAGAGATAACATATATTATGATGTCAAGTCCAGTGTTATTCCCCATGTGCAAAGTTCAAAGGGATATGGTGATAACCAAGTTTACCTCAGTCCCAGAAAAATACATGTATTTTTCATTAAATGATTGAAATTTTTATGACTAAAGTGAAGTTTTAAAATATTTTTTTAAGTAGTCATTTCTTCTATGGTTAGTGAATGTACATTCTGGATTTTCCAGATCAGTCCAGATTTCCTGCAAACCTTTTTTCAATGAAAGCTAGTCTCTAAATGTGTAATTAAATGTAATTTGCTCTTTGCATTATTTTTGTGTAATTCAGTTTACAAATGAGAAAGAAAGAAAAAGTCTATTATTAGACATGCTCTGGTTTTAGATTCAGAATACATACACATTTTATCTATAGCCTAATAGCATAATATTCTAATATTGTGTTTTTTAATTCATTATTAGCACATAGTATACCTCTACTGAACTATAATCTCCTAAGTCCTGAGCTCTCATTTCCTGGTTTAAACCAGACAAGTTTAAAATCTAAATTCACCTCAACTAAGTGGATGCTTTCCACTTTGATTGATAATTTTCCTCTCACTTTCTTCCTCAAAACTTAATCTGCATTCCCAATTCCATTTTGCAGCACCCCCACAGAACTAGCAAAACCAAGCTGTGGGGTTACTGTCTGTCTGCCTCTTTGTTGCTATTCACATTCAGATCCTTGTTACTCCTCAAGTAAACTACACAACTTCTGATTTCTGGCTTCCATTCCCCAACCTATGTTCCATTCAGCTACCAGAAGTATCTATCTGAAATGTGAACCTGACTAAATGATTCACTCAGGCAAATGATCACCCTCTTCAGACTTGTCTCTGATTACTCTATGCCTCACAATGGATTCTCTGATCACACTGGTTTATATGTCCCTCCCTTATGACTCCATGCCAACTTTGATGTGTGCACCCCTACCATATTAAAATTTTTCTTTTCATATTATGTCACTATTTAAATAACAGGGAATGGAGTCTTTCAATAAGTTCTTTTTGCAATCTTTTGAAAATGATAACCGGTTCTCCAGTTTCTTTAAACCTCTCTAGGAAAATTCTTTAAGGTGTTAAGAGAGGAGAGGAGAGACCTCTGTCTACGAGCAGCTGTGATGTGTCAGCCAGTTTCTGTAGATGGTCTTACTAAGTCCTCACACCAACTGTATGACATGGTGATTACTTTATAAATAAAAAATGTTAGTACTGAGCAAGTTTACATTGTCAAAGGCAATACCTCTGATGGTATGGGGAGGGAGGAGGGAGGAGGGTTCAGGATGGGGAACACATGTATACCTGTGGCGGATTCATTTTGATATTTGGCAAAACTAATACAATTATGTAAAGTTTAAAAATAAAATAAAATAAAAAAAATAAACTGAACTGAAAAAAAAAAAAGTGGAGCCTCATGTATACATATATCAAATCACCATGATGTACACTTTAGACATCTTACAATTTTGCCACAGTAAAGCTGAAAAAAAAAATCATTTTTTTAAGTAGAGGGAAGAAAGTGGAGTTTAGAATCAGCCATTTGACTTCAAAGACCGAAATCTTTACACTGTACCACACTCAGATTTTACGTTTATCATCAAGGTTAGTGTATCACGCTGTCTGGGAGGTTAGAGCATCTTTGTTTGATTCAGTCTTACAACCCAGAATAGATTTTTGGCTTTGATGATTACCGTGGTGACTTATCATCTTCCCACCACAAATGACAATGAGCCAATGATCTCTCTCCTGGATACTTTGATATTTTTGTCCAAAAGGACCACCAATTCCCAGGGAAGTCCCTCCAGATGAAACTTGGGCCAGATCTTGCCTTGATCTATGTTCACTGGGTAATCCATTCTAGGTAGCTGGCTCCCCAGTCATGAGTCAACCACACAGATGGGAAATTTCAGTAAACAGTATGTCTCAGAGTCCAGAGAAAAAAAATGTACAATGCCTTAGAAAACCATTTAATAATTATAAATATTATATATATATATAATACATATTTAGTTGAATATTATATTTTAACTTGAAATATATATGTTAATGTATATAACATATAATGTGTGTATATATAATATACAGTATAACATGTTATATATTAAGATAATATGATATATGCATATATAATGATGTTTTATATGTGTATATCATATGCATATAATATATATGTTACATATATATGTAACATATATGTTATATATATATAATTCACAATTCAGAATATCTGGCTAAAGAGTTTGGGGACAGTAGAGCCAACTGTATGAGGTAAACTTTATTTTTCTTTGAGTGAGAGTCACTCAGTTGTGTTCGACTCTTTGTTGACCCCATGGTCTATACAGTCCATGGAATTCTCCAGGCCAGAGTACTGGAGTTGGTAGCTCTTCCCTTCTCCAGGGGATCTTCCCAACCCAGGATTGAATCCAGGTCTCCCGCACTGCAGGTGGATTCTTTACCAGCTGAGCCACAAGGGAAGCCCAAGGATACTGGAGTGGGTATCCTATTCCTTTTCCAGCAGATCTTCCTGATTCAGGAATCAAACCGGGACCTCCTGCATTGCAGGTGGATTCTTTACCAATTGCGCTATGAGGGAAGGCCTCCTTTTTTTTTCTTTGAAAATAGATATTAATACTTTGACATGAAGCTGATCAGATGGCAAAAATAAGGTTAGAGGACAGAGAAAGATCATTATGTCCATTCCTTGGCAAAATGTGCTCGATAGAGAAAAGAGTGCCTCAGAGGCTACACAGCTATGACAGAAAGCTAGTTTGTGACAGAATATCAGGGGTAAAGATCTTATTTGGCTAGCAGGGAAACTGCTTGTCACCAAAAAAAAAAAAAGTCTATGGAAACAAAAACCTTGTGTTCTGGCCTATCGAGAATTTCAAACAGAGGTCCATGATGGATTGGTTGTCACCATGGACAATTCTTTGCCTAATTTTGCCTTATTTTCCCCTTATTTGTCCCATCTTTTTATTTCTCTCTTGATTTTTAACACTTCCCTGTAATTTCTGGTGCCTAAAAAAATACAGTGTTTGTAGGAAATATTCTGATTCAAATACTGACACACAATTTGAAAAATTTAAAATTCTATGGGCACATGTTCCATGTGCATTAGAATTGAAACAGCGTAGAGCATTTCAAAAACTTCTTGTTTCACATTGAATAACATGTTAAGCAAAATAACCTGCAAAAAGTTAATTTGTTTAGATTTAGAGTAGGCCTAGGGTAAATTTTAAATTTTACTTGTCTCTAGCTTACTTATTTTTCTAGTATTTATTTGACTTTTCCAAAATCAGACAAATATTCATTTAAAGCTCATCGTAGAAACAAAAGCAACATGGAGGTTTCTACATTTTACTCTACCACCAATTTGTGTGACTGGGAAGAACAAGTTTCGCTGTCTGGAAGAAAAATATATTTATAACATTGGCCTACTTGCACAGAGTAAGAATTCATATTGAGAGAGGGCAGTAGCTCTTCCTTTCATTTGCTACCTCAGTAGAAAAAGAAAGTAGGCAAGTGAAACCATCTACCAGGTGCATTGACAAACGTATTGTCTTTGTTCAAGGCATGGATACATAATGTTTTAAAACAGTTACCATGTTCAATAAGACCACAATTCCTTGTATTTTTAATACAAATTACAACACGATATTTTTTCTCCATTTAAAATATTTGTGAGGACAAATATATGTCCAGGGGAATAACTTCTGAAGCTAATATTTTAAAATACAAAATGAAATAATTTATGATTATATATAAACACACATATACATGTTATAAGTATTCATATTTGTAGAACGTTTCCACATATCTTATGTAGATATTGAATTCTTCAGTGAGATATATGTGGAGAGAATGGAAATAAGTTTCCTGTAACTGGCAAACCATGTAGATAGTGAATTTCCCTGTAAGTAGTTAAGTTGCAGAGAAAGGTGGGGGATGAAAAGAGGTGGTCAATAATAAATTCAAATTTACACAGTAAGGACAGGATTTGATAGTCCAATAACATAGTATACATTTCTTTGTAGTATGATATTATATTAACATTAAGATAAATACATGCCAAATGAAAAATAACATGTTTGAAATAACTTAAGTTCAACTCCAGAGAAGGCAAGGGCACCCCACTCCAGTACTCCTGCCTGGAAAATCCCATGGACGGAGGAGCCTGGTAGGCTGCAGTCCATGGGGTCACTGAGGGTCAGACACGACTGAGCGACTTCACTTTCACTTTTCACTTTTATGCACTGGAGAAGGAAATGGCAACCCACCCAGTGTTCTTGCCTGGAGAATCCCAGGAACAGGGGAGCCTGGTGGGCTGCCGTCTATGGGGTCGCACAGAGTCAGACATGACTGAAGCGACTTAGCAGCAGCAGCAGCAGCAAGTTCAACTCATATTAAAATATAGTTGCATTTAATAAGATAACATTTTACAAACCACTCACACAGACTTTCTGTATCCAAATTGTCCAGAAAATATCAGCTCTTCTTGCTTAAAAAAATTGATTTAAAAATCTTTAAAAAATAAAATTTACAATAAAATAGAGCCACCAGAACAATAGTATAAATTATTAGATAGCTATGAATATATATAGATATTTTATTACAGGTAGAGGCAGTTTGTGGGGATTTTAAACACAGAGATATTAGAAGTCTAGGACAGGATTTTTGTATTTAGAGAAGTATTTGTTTTATGAATGTGTGTGTGTGTATGTTTTATGAAGGGAATAGAAGGAAAGTACTCAATAGACTAGGACCTCTAATATGAAATTTACCAGCAGTGTAAATAACTATTCCCAGAACAACTTCAGATCTAGAATTTAATGTCATATCATAAGAGCATCTCCTTTACTTTTGTAGGCATGTTATTATTTCTCCACATTTTGAACTTTCATATAGTCAATTTGTTTTAGAAAGAATAATGCTATATTGTGTTATTTATATGTCAGAGAAAGATGGATACATTTAAGTGATGTTATGGAATAGACATATAATCTCTATTGTCAAATATTTTAGTGCTCTCTAAGAAGAAGATCAATTTTATTATTTACAATAGAGATGAGTATATTCTTTATCAAAATTTTAGCCTTGTGTGGGATCATTTATTATTCTAGTTAACTAAATTGGTTAAAAATCCTCCATTTTAATATCCAACTTTGCTTTTTCCCTGAGCATATAATAATTATTCTGAAAAACAGAATTTAGATTAATTTTTATTATACTATTGCTGCCACTGTCTTGACTTTCATTGGCACAGTACAAATATGAAGTCTTCACAGACTTGAATTAAATTATAATATATATTTTTAAAATAAAATTTTAAAACGTTGAGCTACATAGAGAAAACAAATGTACAATGTTAGAAAATTATATTTCATTTTCCACTTGATGTATGGTTTAATCCTGGTTGGTGAAAATAGTATTTGAGATGTTTATCTCAATGTCTTAACATGCAAAACTTTCCACCTTATCTGTTATAAATTTTGGATTATAGTGGTCACCAATTTTGTAAACTGAAGTCGCTCAGTCGTATCCGACTCTTTGTGACCCCATGGACTGTAGCCCACCAGGCTCCTCCGTCCATGGGATTCTCCAGGCAAGAATACTGTGTGGGTTGCCATTTCCTTCTCCAGAGGATCTTCCCGACCCAGGGATTGAACCCAGGTCTCCCACACTGTAGGCAGATACTTTAACCTCTGAGCCACCAGGGAAGCCTAGAATACTGGAGAACACAGGTCTCCCGAATTGCAGGCAGATTCTTTACCAGCTGAGCCACAATTTTGTAAAAGAAGAGCAAAAATTGCATTAGTCAATGATTCTTTGTCAAGTTGTAGCATAAAATATTGCTGTATTTTGCAATTTTTTTCATTAATAGTAAAAGCTTTGATCTTAAAGAAACACTTTCAATTCAGGGCCAACAAAGATAAGATTCCTCGAATTTGAGATATCCTATGGTAAGCCCAGGTAGGCAGTTTCTTAACAAGTATTATTCCTGCACTTGAGAATAAAGATTAGTCAATAAAATGTAAGCTATTTCTCTGAATTCATTTTATTTTCAATTTATTTTAGAATCCTTGCTTTTTCTGGGGTTACACTCTATGTTCACAAGTTTTTACACCAGAACATAATAAAATATACAGATACATCCAACTCATGTTTTACTTAGGGGAAAAAAAAAACATAATGAATTTTCATGGTTTGTTTTGATAATTTTGGTCTTAAATAAAGTCTGTTAATTTAGTTGTTACAGTAATTGGTAGAAATGATCATTTATGCCACAATTGATTTTGAGAATCCTTAAACAAGTTATATTATGTACAATCATGGATGTAAAAGTAAAAGTGATTTATTACCTGCAGAAATATAAAATCTAGCTATAGAGAAAAGAGGGATTCCCTGGTAGCTCAGCTGGTAAAGAATCCGCCTGCAATGCAGGAGACGCTGATTCGATTCCTGGGTCAGGAAGATCCCCTGGAGAAGGGAAAGGCTACCCACTCCAGTATTCTAGCCTGGAGAATTCCATGGACTGTATAGTCCATGGGGTCGCAGAGTTGGACACGACTGAGCAACTTTCACTTCACTTCATATCATGGACAAAAGAATTATGTATGCTAACCAAGAGGACACATTTTGGGGAATGACAACCCAACAACAGCTTTTTCTAAATGAAATATCTCTGTTTTCAGACTCTGCTGGAAGGTTATTCTCAAGCTGCCATTTTTTGAACAATGGATAATTGCAAGTGTGATTTTAAAATATATATATACATATTTACTTACTTTATTTTTCATTTTATTTTAGTTTTTGGCCCCTCCATGTGGCATGTGGGATCTTAGTTCCTTGAGATCCCAAAAATCAAACCCATGCTCCCTGCAGTGGAAGAATGGAGTCCTAACCACTGCACTACTGGGGAGTTCCCCAGCAGTGTGAAGGGAAGACTTTGCAACAGCCCATTGTGTGGAATAAAGGCTGAGTGAAGCCATGCATATGCATTTTTGGGTACTTAGGTTAATAAATACCTCAAGAGTCAGTGTAGCTTACCAGGTCCTAAAAGCTGAATTCAGACGAAGATGCCTATATGGGACCAAATGAAAAGTCAGGTTTTGAAGGGGCATAGAGTGAAAAGAAACCAAAAGAGCTAGTTACTAGAAGAAAGAGAAACACTTGTGAAGAGTAGGACTGGGTCAAGGATGACAGAATCCTGTGAAGTTCTTGATTTCCTGCTCTTAATGACACCCCACTCCAGTATTCCAGCCTGGAGAATCCCATGGTCAGAGGAGCCTGGGAGGGCTATAGTCCATGGGATCACAAGGAGTCAGACATGACCAAGCAACTAACACTTTCACTTTCAAAGTAACTACAGCAAACTAAATTTCAGAAATGGCCTTTAGCCCCATTCTCTGTGGGACCTTTTCAAAGATGTCTTGTAATTCTGGATTTCTTTTAGTTTCAACTATTTCCTTAGTATTCTATTTTCATTAGTTCATTTGAGTGTGTCTCTCTTCCATGCAACCAAGTTAACTTGCCAAAAACAAAACAATTCAAACCCAAATAGTGCAGAAAATAAGTGTAAGTGGAGCTTTTTGAATACATTTGTAAAAAAAAAAAAATCTTAGTTTGATTAATTTGATATTACTTACAGATTATTTTTTGACTGGTTAAATTAGAATGCTGGCTTTAGGACTTATTTCTGCAATTCATTTCTTGAGACAGTGGTCAACAGACTATTTCTGTAAAGAGCCATATGGTAAATATCTTTGACTTTGTGGGTGGTAGTCTTTGTTACAGCTACTTTCTTTGTTGTGTGAGAGCAGCCACAGCCAATACACAAAATAATAGGTATCTATTTTCTAATAAAACTGTATAAATACACACTGAAATCTGAATTTCACATAATTTTTATATATCTCATTTATTATTTTAAACTCTTAAAACATATAAACTATGTAGTGAAAGCAAAAACAGATGGCAGGTCTGTTTTAATCTATGGGCTATGGTTTGCCTGGCTTATGAGAATGCACTGGGATTCAAGAGTTCTCAACTTTACTATTGTGTGATGCTCTTGTTCTTCAGTCATTGACCCCATGGCCTCAGCATGCCATGCTTCCTTGACCTTCACTCTCTTCCAGAGTTGCTCAAACTAATGTCCATTGAGGTGGTGATGCCATCCAACCATCTCATCCTCTGTCACCCCCGTTTCATTTTGCCTTCAACCTTTTCCAGCATCAAGATCTTTTCCAGTGAGTCAGCTCTTCGCATCAAGGGGCCAAAGTATTGAAGCTTCAGATTTAGCATCAATCCTTCCAGTGGATATTCAGGGTTTATTTCCTTTAGGATGACTGGTTTGATCTCCTTGTGGTCCAAGAGACTCTCAAGTCTTCTCCAGCACCACAGTTCAAAAGCATCAATTCTTTGGCACTCAGTCTCCTTTATGATCCAATTCTCACATCCATATATAACTACTGGGTAAACCATAGTTTTGACTATCTGGACCTTTGTCAGCAAAGTGATAGCTCTGCTTTTTAATATGCTAAGTTTGTTATAGCTTTTCTTCCAAGGAACAAGTGTCTTTTAATTTCATGGCTGTAGTCACCGTCTGCCATGATTTTGGAGCCCAAGAAAATAAAATCTGTCACTGTTTCCACTTCTTTCCCATCTATTAGCCACGAAGTGATGGGACAAAATACCATAATCTTAGTTTTCTAAATGTTGAGTTTTAAGCCAACTTTTTCACTTTCTTCTTTCACCCTCATCAACAGGCTGTTTAATTAATTCCTATTTATTTTCTGCCATTAGAGAGTGATGCTGAGGAAGTGAAATTCTTTCTGGGCCTCATTTTCCTCCTTTACAGTGACTTAACAAGCAAAAAGAGCTTAAAAACCCATCCACCTTTCAGTTCAGTTGCTCAGTTGTGTCCCACTCTCTGACCCCATGAACCGCAGCATGCCAGGCCTCCCTGTCTATCACCAACTCTTGGAGTTTACCCAAACTCATGTCCATTGAGTCAGTGATGCCATCCAGCCATCTCATCCTCTGGCATCCCCTTCTCCTCCTGCCCCCAATCCCTCCCAGCGTCAGGGTCTTTTCCAATGAGTCAGCTCTTCGCATCAGGTGGCCAAAGTATTGGAGTTTCAGCTTCAACATCAGTCCTTCCAATGAACACTCAGGACAGATTTCCTTTAGGATGGACTGGTTGGATCTCCTTGCAGTCCAAGGGACTCTCAAGAGTCTTCTCCAACACCACAGTTCAAAAGCATTAATTCTTCGACACTCAGCTTTCTTTATAGTCCAACTCACATCCATACATGACTACTGGAAAAGCCATAGCCTTGACTAGATGGACCACTGTTGGCAAAGTAATGTCTCTGCTTTTTAATATGCTGTCTAGGTTGCTCATAACTTTTCTTCCAAGGGGCAAGCGTCTTTTAATTTCATGCCTGCAACCACCATCTGCAGTGATTTTGGAGCCCCCCCCCCAGATAAAGTCAGCCACTGTTTCTACCGTTCTCCATCTATTTGCCACGACGTGATGGGACCGGATACCATGATCTTAGTTTTCTGAATGTTGAGCTTTAAGCCAACTTTTTCACTCTCCTCTTTCATTTTCATCAAGAGGCTCTTTAGTTCTTCAGTTTCTGCCATAAGAGTGGTGTCATCTGCATATCTGAGGTTATTAATATTTCTTCTGGCAATCTTGATTCTAGCTTGTTCTTCCTTCAGCCCAGCATTTCTCATGATGTACTCTGCATAGAAGTTAAATAAGCAGGGTGACAATATACAGCATTGACATACTCCTTTTCCTATTTGGAACCAGTCTGTTGTTCCACGTCCAGTTCTAACTGTTGCTTCCTGACCTGCATATAGGTTTCTCAAGAGACACGTCAGGTGGTCTGGTATTCCCATCTCTTTCAGAATTTTCCACAATTTACTGTGATCCACACAGTCAAAGGCTTTGGCATAGTCAATAAAGCAGAAATAGATGTTTTTATGGAATCCTCTTGCTTTTTCGATGATCTAGCAGATGTTGGCAATTTGATTTCTGATTCCTCTGCCTTTTTAAAAACCAGCTTGAACATCTGGAAGTTCATGGTTCATGTATTGCTGAAGCCTGGCTTGGAGAATTTTGAGCATTACTTTACCAGCATGTGAAATGAGTGCAATTGTGCAGTAGTTTGAGCACTCTTTCTTCTCCATGGGACCACATGTGAAGAGATACCCTATGTCCAAGGTAAGAGAAAACCCACCAAGACGGTAAATGCTGAGAGAGGGCATCAGAGGGCAAGCAGACTGAAACCACAATCACAGACAACTAGCCAATTTGATCACATGGACTACAGCCTTGTCTAACTCAATGAAACTAAGCCATGCCATGTTAGGCCACCCAGTATGGACGGGCCATGGTGGAGAGTTCTGACAAAATGTGGTCCCCTGGAGAAGGAAATGGCAAACCACTTCAGTATTCTTGCCTTGAGAACCCCATGAGCAGTATGAAAAGGCAAAAAGATCGGACACTGAAAGATGAACTCCCCAGGTCAGTAGGTGCCCAATATGCTACTGGAGATCAGTGGAGAAATAATTCCAGAAAGAATGAAGGGATGGAGCCAAAGCAAAAAGAACACTCAGTTGTGGATGTGACTGGTGATAGAAGCAAGATCCAATGCTGTAAAGAGCAATATGGCATAGGAATCTGGATTGTCAGGTCCATAAATCAAGGCAAATTGGAAGTGGTCAGACAGGAGATGGCAAGAGTGAATGTTGACATTCGAAGAATCAGCTAACTGAAATGGAGTGGAATGGGTGAATTTAACTCAGATGACCATTATAACTACTACCGTGGGCAGGAATCCCTTAGAAGAAATGGAGTAGCCATCATAGTCAACAAAGGAGTCCGAAATGCAGTACTTGGATGCAATCTAAAAAACGACAGAATGATCTCTGTTCGTTTCCAAGGCAAACCATTCAATGTTATAGTAATCCAAGTCTATGCCCTGACCAGTAATGCTGAGGAAGCTGAAGTTGAATGGTTCTATGAAGACCTACAAGACCTTCTAGAACTAACACCCTCAAAAGATGTGCTTTTCGTTATAGGGGACTGGAATGCAAAAATAGGAAGTCACGAAGCACCTGGAGTAACAGGCAAATTTGGCCTTGGAGTACAGAAGCAGGGCAAAGGCTAACAGAGTTTTGCCAAGAAAATGCACTGGTCATAGCAAACACCCTCTTCCAACAACGCAAGAGAAGACTCTACACATGGACATCACCAGATGGCCAACACCGAAATCAGATTGATTATAATCTTTGCAGCCAAAGATGCAGAAGCTCTCTACAGTCAGCAAAAACAAGACCAGGAGCTGACTGTGGCTCAGATCATGAACTCCTTATTGCCAAATTCAGACTTAAATTGAAGAAAATGGGAAAAACCACTAAACCATTTAGGTATGACCTAAGTCGAATCTCTTATGATTATACAGTGGGAGTGACAAATAGATTTAAGGGACTAGATCTGATAGACAGACTGCCTGATGAACTATGGATGGAGGTTCGTGACATTGTACAGGAGACAGGGATCCAGACCATCCCCGTGGAAAAGAAATGCAAAAAAGCAAAATGGCTGTCTGAGGAGGCCTTACAAATAGCTGTGGAAAGAAGAGAAGCAAAAAACAAAGGAGAAAAGGAAAGATATACCCATTTGAGTGCAGAGTTCTAAAGACTAGCAAGGAGAGATAAGAAAGCCTTACCTCAGTGATCAGTGCAAAGAAATAGAGGAAAATAATAGAATGGGAAAGACTAGAGCTCTCTTCAAGAAAATTAGAGATACCAAGGGAACATTTCATGCAAAGATGGGCTCGATAAAGGACAGAAATGGCATGAACCTAACAGAAGCAGAAGATATTAAGAAGAGGTGGCAAGAATACACAGAAGAACTACACAAAAAAGATCTTCACGACCCAGATAATCATGATTGTGTGCTCACTCACCTAGAGCCAGACATCCTGGAATGTGAAGTCAAGTGGGACTTAGGAAGCATCACTATGAATAAAGCTAGTGGAGGTGATGGAATTCCAGTTGCACTATTTCAAATTCTAATAGATGATGCTGTGAAAGTGCTGCACTCAATATGCCAGCAAATTTGGAAAACTGAGCAGTGGCCATAGGACTGGAAAATATCGGTTTTCATTCCATCCACCTTTAGACTCTAAATTTATTTTATACTTTATATATTTTTTCAATGGAAGTGTAGTTGATTTACAGTGTTTCAGGTGTACAGGAAAATGATTCAGTTATAAATGGATATCATACATATATATGTATATGTACACACTCATATATTCTTCTTGAAAGTGAAAAGTGAAAGTGCTAGTTCCTCAGTTTTGTCTGACCCTTTGCGACCCATCAATTGTAGCCTGTCAGGCTTCTCTTTCCATGAAATTCTCCAGGCAACAATACTAGAGTGGGTAGCCATTCCCTTCTGCAGTGGATCTTCCATCCCAGTGATTCAACCTGGGTTTCCTGAATTACAGGCAGGTTGTTTATATATATATTCTTTTTTAGATTTGTTTCCATTATAAGTTTATTTTATGCTTTATACTATATTTTAAGGGTTTATTTATTTGATGCTTTAAAACTTATTTCCCCAATATTCAGTGTTAATTGCTATGAAAAATCTGTTGTTGTTCAGTCATCCAGTCATGTCCGACTCTTTGAGACCCCATTGACTGCAGCACGCCAGGCCTCCCTGTCTCTCACCATCTCCTGGAGTTTGCCCGAGTTCATGGCCATCTAGCTATCTTATCCTCTGACACCCTCTTTCCTTCTGCCCTCAGTCTTTCCCAGCATCAGGGACTTTTCCATTGAGTCGGTTTTTTTGCATCAGGTGATCAAAATACTGGAGCTTCAGTGTCAGCATCCATCCTTCCAATGAGTATTCAGGGTTGGTTTCCTTTAGGATTGACTGGTTTGATCTCCGTGCTATCCGAGGGACATTGAGGAGTCTTCTCCAGCACCACAGTTTGAAGGCATCAATTCTTGGCACTCTGCCTTCCTCACGGTCCAGCTCTCTCAACCATACATGACCTCTGGGAAGACCACAGCCTTGGCTATACGCACCTCTGTTGGCAGAGTCACGTCTCTGCTTTTCAACACAGGTTTGTCTTGGCTTTCCTGCCAAGAAGCAATCGTCTTCTGAGTTCATGGCTGCAGTCACCATCTACTCATTTTATTATTATTAAAAAAGTAAAATCTAATGTAAATATAAATAAAGATATGCCCAGCCAAGATTATTTAAGCAAAAAATTTGTTTATATATATTTTATAAGTAAGATCTTGGTCTTGCTTTAATTATTGCCCTGTTTAGGTAGTGGTCTTCTGGCAATACTGTCTCTGGCTTCTTTTATTATCTGTAGTCTTCTGGGCTTCCCAGGTGGCGTCAGTGGTAAAGAATCTGACTGCCAGTGCAGGAGACATAAGAGTTGTGGGTTCGATCCCTGGGTCAGGGACAGTCCTCTGGAGGAGGGCACGGTAACCCACTCCAGTATTCTTGTGTGGAGAATCCCCATGGACAGAAGAGTCTGGGGGACTAAACGCCATAGGGTCACAAAGAATTAGATACAACCGAAGGGACTTAACATGCAGGCATGCACAGGTAAGCGTGGTGAACAACTTTTTGTATGAGGAGAGCGGGTCATGGCTCTATGATTCCACTAATTCTTATGTTTATTCAGGTGTCCATGTCTGTGGGTGCTAATTTGCTTCAGTTGTGAACAGACGGCAAATAAACAGAAAGTAACTAAATTTTTAAAGGCATTCATTAGAATTTTTTTTCTACTATTATAAAAGCAAGTTGAGTGTCAAAGATAGTTACTTAATTTTTTAAAAAAAACTACTGGTTTAGTTTTTCCTCCTTGTCCTTCTAAGTTATTACAGTTTAGCCTAGTGCATGCATGGTACTCTATACACTCAGTCTTGTCTGACTTTTTACAGCCCCCTGGACTGTATCCCTCCAGGCTCCTTTGCCCATGCAATTTTCCAGGCAAGAATGCTGGAGTGGGGTGTCATTTCCTACTCCAGGGGATCTTCCCAACCCAGGGATTGAACCTGGGTCCCTTGCATTTCCTTTATTGGCAGGCAGGTTCTTTACCATTAATGCCACATGGAAAGCCCCCAAGTTTAGCCTGTGTATAACACTTAAGAGTGCTGAAAATTGAACCTCAATTCTTGCTTTAATACATGATTTCTTTTCAAAACTCGGTCCCTATAATCACGATTCCATTTTGTACCATTGTTTGAATTTCATTTTGTACTGTATTTTTATTTCTTGTTGTTAGAAATACACTATGCTTCTCTATTTCCACTCATAACTGTGAATATTTCTTAGCATCATTCTATGTTTTATTAAAAAGCTACCTGAAAACTGAAATTATCATATTAATATTCAAAATGTAAATGTATTCTCACATTAGAGACTCAAGAAACAGGGTGAAATTTGTTTTCTAGACTCTCAAATGTTGCATTTATCTTTTGTTAGGGCTGAATTGCGGAGAAGGCAATGGCACCCAACTCCAGTACTCTTGCCTGGAAAATCCCATGGGCGGAGGAGCCTGGTAGGCTGCAGTCCATGGGTTCGCTAAAGGTCGGACACGACTGAGCGACTTCACTTTCACTTTTCACTTTCGTGTGTTGGAGAAGGAAATGGCAACCCACTCCAGTGTTCTTGCCTGGAGAATCCCAGGGACGGGGGAGCCTGGTGGGCTGCCGTCTATGGGGTCGCACAGAGTTGGACATGACTGAAGCGACTTAGCAGCAGCAGCAGCAGCAGGGCTGAATTGATCTGGGCAAAATTGTAACACAGGTGAAGTTAACCTCATATTCTAATTACCTAGGCACCCGACTCCAGTACTCTTGCCTGGAAAATCCCATGGACAGAGGAGCCTGGTAGGCTGCAGTCCATGGGATCGCTAAGGGTCGGACACGACTGAGAGACTTCACTTTCACTTTTCACTTTCATGTCTTGGAGAAGGAAATGGCAACCCACTCCAGTGTTCTTGCCTGGAGAACCCCAGGGACGGGGGAGCCTGGTGAGATGCTGTCTATGGGGTCGCAGAGAGTCGGACACGACTGAAGTGACTTAGCAACAGCAGTGCTTTCTTGGTCAAAGGCGCCAACCTCGCCTCTAAACTGGGACACTCACTTACCTCTCTCCACCTTGTAGAATTTAAACCCCACGCTTTCTTATCCTCTTTTACTCTGTTTTCACTTCTCACATACTGTTGTGCTCTACACTTATCTAATAACCTACTGATGATATATCTGGATATTTGTATTTTAATAAGGATCTTTCCAGGACCAATAGGATATCCTCAAAGGTAGTGGAGGTCCCATCTGAGGGAGATGCCTTCAAGCCCAAGTCCACTCTGCCTACACAGTAGGATAGTTTTGCTTGGTCTATGTCTGTCTATCTATCTATCTGTATCTTTAAATGTAATCTAAAAAATTCAACTTAATCCATTTGTAAAATTTATGGGGACTTTCCTGGTGGTCCAGTGGTTAAGAATCCACCTGCCAGTGCAGGGGACACAGGTTTGATCTCTGGTCTGGGAAGACTCCACATTCCACAGAGCCACTAAGCCCCTGTGCCACAACTACTGATACCATGCCTTGAGCCCGTGCTCCACAACAGGACAAGCCACCACCAAAGCCTGCACATCACAGCCAGAGAGTAGCTCCCAGTCACTGCAACTAGAGAAAGCCCACACACAGCAGTGAAGACCTAGCTCAGCCTAAAGTAAGTAAATACATAAAAATACGGAAGTCCTTTGTGTCCGACTCTTGTGACCTATGGACTGTAGCCTGCCAGGCTCCTTTGTCCATGGAATTCTCCAGGCAAGAATACTGGAGTGGGTTGCCATTTCCTTCTCCAGGGGATCTTCCCAACCCAGGGATTGAACCGGGGTTTCCCGCACTGCAGGCAGACTTTTTACTATCTGAGCCACCAGGGAAGCCTTTACAAAACACACTGGAGAGTCCCCAGTATTGACATGAAAATGAGGAGGATGGTATCTTCTCAGTATTAAATCACTCTCACACCTATAATATGTTAGACACTGTGCTGGAGAATGCACAGATAAATAAACTATGGAGTCTGTTGTCAAGGCACTGGTTATTTGGTAAAAAATACAAACTTAAAAAGAAATCATTGCAATATGGTATTGCTAATGCTGTAATGGGGTACTAGGTACATACATGACACAAAGGAAGGAATGACTAATTCTATTGGATGGGACAGATAAGACGTCACAGGATACTGTTGAGCTAGATTTTGAAAAATGAGCTTTCCAGTAGTAGAAAGTGATGCTGAGGTGGGGGGTGCACTAAGGCATGATGACATAAAACACATTTGTCTTGAATTTTGTATAAGGAACTGATATGTGAAGAATTGAAGATAATGGAAAATCCATTTTGGCAGTGGCAGTAACCACATCCAGTAGGTAGCCAAGAGTGGCAAGTAAATCAAGTTTCAACTCCAGCCATCCAAGGCTTTGATAGTGGTCCATGGTGTTCTTACTGGTGGATTCAATTGTATGGTCACAGCTACTGTTCTGATTATCTAGATTCAATCTGAACTGCCATTTTCTGAGCTGCATTCCAGCCTTCCTGATCACTGTCTTAGTTACTCAATTTTCTTTTGATGTTGTTTTTTTTTTTCCCCGTTTAAATTAGCAAAAGTTAGTTTCTATTGTACCTAGGTGCCTTGGTTGATGTAGCAGTAACTGGGATACTGATTTTGGTTGTTTGTTTTTTCAGGAGTGGACTGATTCAAAGTGACATGCTTTGGGGTGTGAGTGACTAAAAGAGAGGATAAAGACTCCCCACGATTGAGGCTATATCCACTAGTCTATGGGAGTAGGATGTTGGGAAAGTTGTGTGCATAAGCATTTGAGATACTTGAGATCATTACTGTATTTATAAAGAGAAGTTCAGTGTTTCTAATGAGTTTGTGAACCACATAACATGTATAAAGGTCTAATTTTTGTCTGCCCAATATATTCTCTCTTTCCCTCCCCCCCACCTCCCGTGGGCTATAGACCTCAGTCCCTGACCACATGGCTTGCACATGGAGATAGCGAGAGTGGAGAGAAGTAAGGACTTTTGACATAAGATAAGCCAATTCCTTCTTCTGTATTCTAAGAATTTAAGGCTTGAACAGACACTTGAAAAGATATGGTAGTTAGTATTGGTGAGGTTTATTTGATGCCAGCTTTCCCTGGAAAATTCCACGGACATAGGCTACAGTTCACAGAGTCACAAAGAGTTGGACAAGACTGAGCAACTAACACTTTAACTTTTTCATTTTCTAGAGAGAAGATCCTCATTTTCCAAGATTTTTTTTTTAAACTTCTTAATCTAGAACTCTTTTTATAAATTCCATTTTTGTTAAATTAAAAAGGTGTCGTTTCTGCTTGCTGGAAATCAAAGAACATTAGTATAGGTTGTAAGCAATTTGGTATGATGAAAAGATAAAGTGAATGTATGATGAAAATTGAAGTAAAATAGGTAGGTGGGGCCATGTCATGGAGGGCTTCATATTTTATATTGTGATGTTTGGTAGTTATTTTGTAGCCTATAGAGACATAAGTAAATTCTTAAGTCATTGTCTAGCTTTAGTTTTGATCAATCACTCTGATATCAATATCAAAGATGGGTTTGGAGAGGATGAGCCTTGAGATAGAATGATCAGTTAGAGGCTGCTGCTGCTGCTAAGTTGCTTCAGTCGTGTCCGACTCTGTGTGACCCCAGAGACGGCAGCCCACCAGGCTCCCTCGTCCCTGGATTCTCCAGGCAAGAACACTGGAGTGGGTTGCCATTTCCTTCTCCAATGCATGAAAGTGAAAAGTGAAAGCGAAGTCACTCAGTTGTGTCAGACTCTTTGCGACCCCATGGACCACAGCCTACCAGGCTTCTCCATGCATGGGATTCTCCAGGCAAGAGTACTGGAGTGGGGTGCCATTGCCTTCTCCATTTAGAGGCTACTTAAGCTAAATGACGGAGAAGGCAATGGCATAGCATAGTATAGCATAGCATAGCATAGCATAAGCCAAGTGATATTGAAGATCTGAATTAGCACTATTAGTTTTCCATTGCTGCATAACAAATTACTGCAAACTTATGGCTTATAATGATACAGATTATTATTTCATAGTTCTGTAGGTCAGAATTCTGACAGCAGCCTCGTTGTCTAAAAATTAAGGGTGTTATTACAAACCAAGCAAGTAATAAGAGAATGGGATGTATAGTTAAACATTTACATATGGAAAGAAAAAACATCCATCAGCCAACAATTTTGTATCCAGTGAAATTATTATTCAAAATTGAAGGAGAAAAACAATTTTTCAGGGAATTGTTGCCAGTAGACTTCTCAGAAAAATAAAATCAAGGAATTATTGCCTTGCAAGGAATGGTGAAATCAACTTTTCAGAGAAAAAGAAAATATGAATCAGAATCCCAGATTTATGTAAAGAAATGGAAACCATTAAAGGAGAAATAAAAGAAGGTAAAATAAGGACTTTAACTTTCTTATTCTTAATTGATGTTATAGATAACTGTTCACAATAATTATAGCAAAGATGCACTGGGTAACTTACCACATATTGAAAAGTGAAATGAATGGTAGGAATATTATAAAGGACTGGACAGAGGAATTGGAAATTCTCTGCTGTAAGGAAACCTAAACTCTCTGTGAAGTGGTAACATTTTATTAGAAAATGGACTTCGGTTAGTTGTCAATGTATACTGCAAACTCGAGGAAAACTACTGAAAAATATAAAGAAGAATTGATATCACAAGTGAGAAAAAGAAAGAAATCACATAAATTCTCAATTTAAATTAGAAAAACTATGCTATGTCATCACAAATCAAAAAAAAAAAAGCTAGAGTATCAAAATTAATTTTAGTAAAAAGCAGAGTTCAGAACAAGAAATGTTATCAGGATAAGATGGGCATTGTACAATGAAAAATAGGTCAGTTCTCCAAGAATACATCGTAACTCTTAATATGTATGTACCTAAAATGCATGATATTACATGAGGCAAAAACTGATAAAAGTGCAACAAGAAATAGTTAAATCCACTATTATAGTTGTAAGCTTCAACATCCCTCTATCAGTAATTGGCAGGTCCAGCCAGCAGAAAATTAGTAAGGATATAATTGAGCTGAACAGCACCATCAATCAACTGGGCTTAATTGACATTCATAGAATATTTTATTTGATAACAGCAGAACACACATACTTTTCAAGGTCACATGGAACATTCACCAAAACAGATCACATTCTGGGCCATAAAACATACTTTAACAAGTTTAAAAGGTAAGAAACCATAAAAAATATGCTCTAAAAACACAGTGGAATTAAAGTAGAAATCAGTAATAGCTAGGAAATTTCACTTGGAGTTTAAATAACACATTTCTAAATAACATAGAGTCAAAAGAATAAATGCAGGAAAGTATAAAAGTATTTTGAACTAAGTGAAAAATAAAACAAAATATAAACATTTATGGAATGCAGCAAAAGCAGTGTTTAGAGGGAAATTTATAGCACCCTATGTATTCATTAGGAAAAAAGGAAGACCAAAAATCAGTAATCCAAGCTTCCACCTTAGGAAGCTAGAGAAAGAAGAGCATTACAAAATGAAGCAAGTCGGTTAGGATTCTGGACTTCAACTAATGTGACTCAGGTTCAAACCCTGGTCAGGGAACTGAGATTCTGCAAGCAGAGTGGCACAAGTTAAGCATGTAGATTAAAAGAAGTACTAAAATTAGAGCAAATAATAAACATGTAAGAAAAAAATTGATACCAATTCTCTACAGTTTTTTACAGAAAAAAGAAGCAGAGTGAATACTTCCTGATTTGTCCTATGAGACCAGTTTTACCCTACTATGAAAAGCATATAAAGAAATTACACAGAAAGAAAGCTACAGACTAATCTCTCATTGAAATTCTCAATAATATAATAGCAAATGTAAACAACAATTCCCGTCCCCGCCCAATAAAAACAAGAATTACATACCTTGACCCAAGTGGTATTTATTTCAGGTAAAGTCAAGGCTAGTTCAACACTTGAAAATTAATGAAATCTGTCACATCAATAGGCCAAAGAAGAAAATTCATATGATTATATAAATAGATGTTGAAAAATCCTTTGACAAAATCTAACAGCCTTTGCTATAAACCCTAAGGGAACTAAGAATAGCAAGCGACTCTTTCAACTGGATAAACAACATCTATAAAACCACCACAGCTAATATACTAAATGGTGGGAAACTTGATACTTTCCCCTAAATACTAAGAACAAGCCAAGGATGTCTTTTCTTACCATTTCTATTCAACACAACACTGGAAGTCCTACATAATTCAGTAAGATAGGAAAAGGAGATAAAACTATACAGTTTGGGAAAGAGAAATAAAACTGTCTGCAGATGACATGAATGTCTATGTACAATATGCTAAAGAATCAACAATAACAACAAAAAATTCCTGGAACTGACACAGCGAAGTTGCAAGATATAATATTAATACACAAATGTCAGTATGAGTGTCAACTGGAATGAACAATTGGAATTTAAAATTCAAAATATAGTGCCATTTTATTAGCACCCCAAATTAAATATTTAGATATAAATAAAACAAAATATATACCAATCTATGTAAAGAAAACTACAAAACTCCAATTAAAGAAATCACAGAAGAATAAATAAATGAAGAGATAGTTCATGTTCCTGGATAGAAGGATTCTACATTATAACAATGTCAGTTCTTCCAACTTGGCCTATGTGTGTGCTGAGTCGTTCAGTCATGTCTGACTCTTTGCGACCCCATGGACTGTAGCCTGTGAGAGTCCTCTGTCCATGGGGATTCTCCAGGCTAGAATACTGAAGTGGGTAGCCATTTCCTTCTCCAGGCTATCTTTCCAACCCAGGGATTGAACGCAGGTCTCCTGCATTGCAGGCAGATTCTTTATCTATACATGCAAGCAATCCCAATCAAAATTCTAGCCATTTATTTTTTTGATAGCAATTAACTGATTCTAAAATGTAAATGGGGACTTCCCTGGTGGTACAATGGTTAAGACTTTGCCTGCCGAGGCGGGGAACATGAGTTCAACCCCTGGTCTGGGAAGCTTCATACACAAAGCCACAAAGCCCATGCAAAACACAACTACTCAGCCTGCATGCCACAACTACTGAAGCCCAGGCACCTAGAGCCAGTGCTCTGCAACAGGACAAGCCGATGAGGAGCTTGTGCATGACAACAAAGGGTGGCCCCTGCTTGCTGCAACTAGAGAAAGCCCATGCACAGCAATGAAGACCCAGTGCAGCCAGAAATAATAAAAATAAATTTTAAAAATTAAAAAAAGGTACATGTTAGAGCAAAAGACCCTGAGTAGCCAATGCAATACTACACAAGAAGATCAAAGTTGGAGAACTGACACCACTCAACCTCAAGACATTCTAGAGAACTACAATAACCAAGACAGTGTGGTATTGGTGAAACAACAGACAAGTGGTAATAATAGCATAGAACAGCCAGCCCTAAACTAGACATACACACATACATCAACTGATCTTGTTCAAATGCCTTAAGGCAGTTCAATAGAGAAAGGACAGTCTTTTTAATAAATGGTCTGGAACAACTGGATAGCTATATGCAGAATACCAAAAATCTAGACACTGACCTTATACCTTTTACCAAAATTAGTTCAAAATGCATCCTAGACCTAACTGTAAAATGCAAAACTCTAAAGCTTTTAAAAGATGACATCAGAGAAAATGTAGGTAATTTGAGATTTGGTAAGTTTTGCTCGCCAAAAACCAATCAATGAATTAAAAAAAATTGGACTTCACTGAAAAAAAAAAAACAACAAAACTTCTGCTCTGTGAAAGACAATGTCAAAAGAATGAGAATACAAGCCACAGGCTGGGAGAAAATGTTTGCAAAAGATATCTGATAAAAAAATTATCTAAAATATGCAAAATGTTCTTAAAACTCAACAATAAGAAAACAAACAACCCCATTAAAAAAATAAGAGAAAGCCTCAACAGGCACCTTACCAAGAAGAGATACCAATGGCAGTAGGCTTGTGAAAAGATGCTCAACATTTTATATCATACAGGAATTACAAATTAAAACAATAATCAGTTATTGCAACTTGCCTATTAGAATCACTAAAATTAAAAAAAAAAATTGGATAGTATCAAATCCTGACAAAAATTGGAATAATGGAAACTTTCATTGATTGCTGCTGGGAATACAGCCACTTTAAGAGGCAGTTTGGCAGAATCTTAAAAAGGTAAATGTATTTTTACTCTGTGATCCAGCAATGTGCTCCTAGGCATTTATTTAAATGAGTAGAAAAATTATATACATAAAAAATTGCACACAGATGTTTATAAAAGCTTTATTCATTATTATTAGAAACTGGAAGCAACCAAGATGTCCTTCAAAAGGTAAATGGGTACACAAATTTTAGTACACCAATACGGTGGAATGAATGTGTGCATACTCAGTTGCTAAGTTGTGTCCAACTCTTTGTGACCCCATGGACTATAGCCCACCATGATCCTCTGTCTATGGAATTTTCCAGTCAAGAATACTGGAGTGGGTTGCCATTTCCTTCTCCAATATATCAGAATATGATTCAGCAATAAAAATAAATGAGTGATCAAGCCAGGAATAGATAATGAGGAAGTTTTAGTGCATATCCTTAGTGAAAGAAGCTATAATGAAAAGCCTGTCCTGTATAATTCTAACTATATGACATTCTGAAAAAGATAAGATCATTGAGACAATAAAAGAATTAGTAGTTGTCAGGGTTTCAAGGGGAAAGGAGGAGAGTTGAATAGATGGAACTTATAGGGCAGTGAATCTAATCTTTATGATACTTTCAGTTCAGTTCAGTTTAGTTCAGTCGCTCAGTCATGTCTGACTCTGCGACTCTATGAACTGCAGCACACCAGGCCTCCCTGTCCATCACCAACTCCCAGAGTTTACTCAAACTCATGTCCATTGAGTCAGTGATGCTATCCAACCATCTCATCCTCTGTCGTCCCCTTCTCCCACCTTCAATCTTTCCCAGCATCATTTTCAAATGAGTCAGCTCTTCCCATCAGGTGGGCAGAGTATTGGAGTTTCAGCTTCAACATTAGTCCTTCCAATGAACGCTCAGGACTGATTTCCTTTAGGATACACTGGTTGGATCTCCTTGCAGGCCAAGGGACTATCAAGAGTCTTCTCCAACACCACAGTTCAAAAGCATCAATTCTTTGGCTCTCAGCTTTCTTTATCTCACATCCATACATGACTACTGGAAAAACCATACCTTTGACTAGATGGATCTTTGTTGGCAAAGTAATGTCTCTGCTTTTTTAATATGCTGTCTAGGTTGGTTTTTGAAAAGGCAGAGGAACCAGAGATCAAATTGCCAACATCCGCTGGATCATCGAAAAAGCAAGAGAGATCCAGAAAAACATCTATTTATGCTTTATTGACTGTGCCAAAGCTTTTGACTCTGTGGATCACAAAAAACTGTGGAAAATTCTTCAAGAGATGGGAATATCAGACCTGACTTGTCTCTTGAGAAATCTATATGCAGGTCAGGAAGCAACAGTTAGAACTGGACATGGAACAACAGACTGATTCCAAATAGGAAAAGGAGTACGTCAAGGCTGTATAGTGTCACCCTGCTTATTTAACTTCTATGCAGAGTACATCATGAGAAACGCTGGTCTGGAAGAAGCATGAATCAAGCCGGAATCAAGATTGCCAGGAGAAATAACAATAACCTCAGATATGCAGATGACACCACCCTTATGGCAGAGAGTGAAGCGGAACTAAAGAGCCTCTTGATGAAAGTGAAAAAGGAGAGTGAAAAAGTTGGCTTAAAGCTCAGCATTCAGAAAACTAAGATCCTGGCATCTGGTCCCATCACTTCATGGGAAATAGATGGGGAAACAGTGGAAACAGTGTCAGACTTTATTTTGGGGGCTCCAAAATCTCTACAGATGGTGATTGCAGCCATGAAATTAAAAGACGCTTACTCCTTGGAAGGAAAGTTATGCCCAACCTAGACAGCATATTAAAAAGCAGAGACATTACTTTGCCAACAAAATCCGTCTAGTCAAGGCTATGGTTTCTCCAGTGGTCATGTATGGATGTGAGAGTTGGACTCTGAAGAAAGGTGAGCGCCAAAGAATTGATACTTTTGAACTGTGGTGTTGGAGAAGACTCTTGAGAGTCCCTTGGCCTGCAAGGAGATCCAACCAGTCTATCCTAAAGGAGATCAGTCCTAGGTGTTCATTGCAAGGACTGATGCTGAAGCTGAAACTCCAAAACTTTGGCCACCTCATGCTAAGAGTTGACTCATTGAAAAAGACCCTGATGCTGGGAGGGATTGGGGGCAGGAGGAAAAGGGGATGACAGAGGATAAGATGGCTGGGTGGCATCACCGACTCAATGGACATGAGTTTGGGTAAACTCCAGGAGTTGGTGATGGACAGAGAAGCCTGGCGTGCTGTGGTTCATGGGGTCACAGAGTTGGACACGACTGAGCAACTGAAGTGAACTAGGTTGGCCAGAAATTTTCTTCTAAGGAGCAAGCATCTTTTAATTTCATGGCTGCAGTCACCATCTGCAGTGATTTTGGAGCCCCCCCAAAATAAAGTCTGCCTCTGTTTTCACTGTTTCCCCATCTATTTCCCATGAAGTGATGGGACCAGGTACCATGATCTTAGTTTTCTGAATGTTGAGGTTTAAGAAAACTTTTTCACTCTCCTCTTTCACTTTCATCAAGAGGGTCTTTAGTTCTTCACTTTCTGCCATAAGGGTGGTGTCATCTGCATATCTGAGCTTATTGATATTTCTTCTGGCCATCTTGATTCCAGCTTGTGGTGTTTCTTATACTTCTGCATATAAGTTAAATAAGCACGGTGACAGTATATAGCCTTGATGTACTCCTTTCCTGATTTGGAACCA
The DNA here is from genome assembly GCF_055505025.1 of Bos grunniens. NCBI lineage: Eukaryota > Metazoa > Chordata > Mammalia > Artiodactyla > Bovidae > Bos > Bos grunniens. The sequence goes on along the minus strand of NC_141169.1, from coordinate 94,246,932 downwards.
GTTGTGGTTCCATGTCTAGTTCTAACTGTTGCTTCCTGACCTGCATACAGATTTCTCAAGAGGCAGGTCAGGTGGTCTGGTATTCCCATCTCTTGAAGAATTTTCCATAGTTTGTGGTGATCCACACAGTCAAAGGCTTTGGCATAGTCAAAGAGCAGAAATAGATGTTTTTCTGGAATTCTCTTGCTTTTTCGATGATCCAAGGGATGTTGGCAATTTGATCTCTGGTTCCTCTGCCTTTTCTAAATCCAGCTTGAACATCTGGAATTTCACAGTTCACGGTTTACATATAATACTTTAACAGCGATTATATGACATTATACATTGGGTGAAACCCATAGAACTATACAGAACGAACAGTGAACCCTATTGTAAATGATAAGCTTTAATTAGTTATGGTGTATTAATAGTGGTTCATCAATTTTGGGGGGTGTAGTCATAAAGAATCTGCCTGCAGGGGGGCGTAGTGGTAAAGAATCTGCCTGCCAATGCAGAAGACTGGATCCTTGAATCAGGAAGATCCCCTGGAATAGGAAATGGCAACCCATTCCAGTATTCTAGCCTGGAAAATCCATGGACAGAGGAGCCTGGTGGGCTATACTCCATGGGGTTGAAAAGAGTTGGACAGAACTGAGCACAAGCACAATGTGAATGTGATGTGAATAACTGGCCTACACTAATGCAAGAGATGTCAGTCACAGGAAAACTTTGAGGAGGGTTGAGAATGGAGTCTAATGGAACCCTCTGTATTATCTGCTCAATTTACCGTAAACCCAAAACTGCTCTAAAACATAAAGTCTGTTAAATTAAAAAAGAAAAAAAATCAAGGTGTTAGAAGGCTATCTTCCTTTCTAGAGTCTCCAGGACTCGATTTTTAAGCTTTCAGAGGTTATACACATACCTTGGTTTGTGTCCTCTTCTTGATCCTCAAATCCAGTCATACATACAGTCTCTATGGGAATAGACTTTCATCATCATGTCTCTTTCTCTGACCATACTTGGAAGAGGTTCTCCACATTTAAAGATTTATATGATTAAATTTCATCCACCTGGACAATCCAAGAAAATGACTCTGTCTCAAGACCTTTAACCTTATTCACATTTGCAAAGTCCTTTCTGCCATGTAACATACTTGCATGTTGTCAGGATTAGGATATAGGCCTCTTCGGGGAACTGTTATTCTGCCTACCACAATCAGGCAAGTAGTTAAAGAGTGAAAAAAAAAATAAGGTAGATTCTAGAAATATTTAGAACAAATATAGAGGACTTTGTGTTTGGATGGGTACATGAAGAACTGGTGGCCTCCAGGATGAAGAAGAGGAATAAGTTCACCACCACAAGGTAATTGGCTTGAAGACATGATGGTAAGCAATCCATGTAGGACTTCCTACATGTCCGTTTCAAAACAACATAGTTAAGAAACAAACAAGAAACACTGACTCTAGACTTTTAGGAAAATTTATTGATTTGTGAATGTATCTGACCTAACATGAAAACAAAAATTTTGAAAAAGGTTTTTTAAATATGAAAGATAATTTTTTCTCCTGTTAAAACACTTTATAATCCCCTCAAAGTTCAGTTTCTTCTTACCACCATGTTTATCATGGCCATGATCTAACAAACTTGTAACTGACACTTTTGCCCCCAGTTAGGAATGTTTAATGTCTTCCCCTAGAGACTCAGAACTAAAAATAATAGGTCCTTGCTTCTCCAACTTCAGCTCTAACTACTTTCCTCTAACTTGTTCCTGGTTTCACACCCATTGAACTTCTTTCACTTCTTACACTGAGCCATGTTCCCTTCTTACCTCTAAGATGTTCTTTCTGGGCATACAGCTGGCTCTTCTTACCTCTGGCTGGCTAATTCCTTTGGTTCTTCTGAAAGTCACTTCTTTCAGAGGCCTTTCCTAGTCTTCTGAATCTGAGTTAGGTAGTCTGTTCTCTAACAACTATCTGTATATCTTCTATTACAGTGCTTGCCTGTGTGCTAAGTCACTTTGGTTGTGTCTGACTCTTTGTGACCCTATGGCCAAGCTCCTCTGTCCATAGGATTCTCCAGACAAGAATACTGGAGCGGGTTGCCATGCCCTCCTCGAGATGACTTTCCCAACTCAGGGATCGAACCCGCATCTTATGCCTCCTGCATTGGCAGGCGGGTTCTTTACTACTAGCACCACTACAGAAGCCCCATTACAGTGTTTATTATTATTCTAAAAAGTCATTGCCCGTTTGTTTTCATCAGGAGACTAAAAACTATGTGAGATGTAAGAGTGGAGAGCATACCTGGCCTGCTCAACATTTTATTCCAGATGACTAGCCTGGTGTCCAGCATACAGTGGATGATGCAGAAACATTAAATCAGAATATTAGGGGGTGGTGTCTTGGGAATTGGTATTTTCCCAAAAACTTCCTTGGTAATGCCAATGTAGAGCTGGAATGAAGAAACACTGATATATTCCTCCTTCTTCTTAATAAACTCCCTTCCCCACTCCTATGCTAACCAGTCCCTAACCTAGCGGATAAACATTGCCCTGAAGGAAACTAGACTCAAAAGATGTCAAAAACTGGGAGAAATATAAAGGGCAAAAAATTGATTTTGAGAGAAACATTAAGTTTATTTTTAGAATGAGTTTTAGATTGATATATGTTTAATAGATAAATTTGATATATACCCTGAAGTTCAAAGGGAAGATAGGTCAAAGGGGCTGGTACATTTTTAGATAGAAATCTGCAGGGTTTTTATCCTCTGAGTACTATTAGTAATTCTTATCAGAGTAATTTCATTTGGAGGAGTAGAGAAAGAAACTAAATTACAGGGAGAAAGAGTAGTCAGCCAGTGTAAACCAATGTTATAAGATCTTTGAGGAAAGGTAAAAACTGTTGAATAGTAGTTAAGGTAAAAACTGTTGAATAGTAGTTTATAAGTGTATCAGATTAAAGGAAGAATAATTTCTTTCAAAATGATTTTCTTTCTATCCTATTTTTTAAACAGGAAAGAAGCTTGAAGAGCTTGGAGAATGTTACTATGGAATGAAAACATTTGAAGAGAGTGGAGTGAAAGTCACTCAGTCGTGTCCTACTCTTTGCGACCCCATGGACTGTACAGTTCATGGAATGCTCCAGGCCAGAATACTGGAGTGGGTAGCCTTTCTCTTCTCCAGGAGATCTTCCCAACCCAGGGGTCAAACCCAGGTCTCCTGTATTGCAGGAGGATTCTTTACCAGCTGAGCCATAAGGAAAGCCCTCTGAAGACAGAGGGGTTGGAAGAAATGCTTGGTTCGAAGGCTGTTCTTGAAGGCATAAAAATGAAGGTCAAGAGTACGATTAGATAGAGGGCCCCCTATTTTGTGTAACCAGAAGTGAAAAGGGAAGTTTGAAAACAGGAATTTGACAAGGATAATCCTTGTAGGCATGTCTCTTTTAAAAAAAATAAGAATCAAGGTGCTCTATTGAATTAAAATGTATTGCAGACTTAGTGCTATATCTATTTATTGGACACATAATTAGATGCTAGATATAATCCCTATTTTTCATAAAATGTATACAGTTCAAATAAAAAATTAAAAGATGACAGATGAAACTGAGTCCAAGGAAACACATTTTTTTTTCCCCGCAGAAATTTATTCCAGGTTTTATTTAACTTTTGCCTGGGCAAAAGTTCAATACATCTAAGTTTTTGCTTTTAATTTCAGGGAATACATCAGACTCCTCTTAATCATCTCCTTCTCCCCAAGATTATTCTCCATCTCTAAATTTCTTTTCAGAACTTTCATGCTTGATATTAAATTACATAATAATTATTCTTACATTCGTTTAATCTGGACTATTAAGCTATCTTTGGAATATAAAGTAAAATTGGTCTGAAAATCTACACATATCATTTTCAGTGAAAACTATCTCAAGAAGCAGTGATATATGTTAGAGGGCTTTTTTTTAATGATGAAATTACACACATTGCTTATATGGTATTTGTGCCAAATGAACTCAAAAAAGAAGGTATAGAATAAGTAACAGAATTCTAGAGCATAAAATAGGTAAATCTATTGTTAATAATCTACAATGCTAGAAGCAGCAGGAGCATAAAGGCATTGATAATTTAACATATTGGATTATCAAAAATAATTTACAATTTGGATTTATGTTATATTTTTGTACTGACAATTGAATAAAGGTTTCCTTGATATTTGGGGCAATTACTTTACATAAAATAATTTTGGAAGACTGGAAACACTTGATTTTGAAGGAGATGATATCTGTGTATGTATGCATACATGTATCTTTCTCTCTCATCTCTATCTATCCATCTGTCTATTATCTGTCATGTATCCAATCTATTTATCTCTATCTATTCTTTCATTCAGTAGCTATCTGCAGGGTACCTGACTATTAAGAATTTTTGGTTCTTCCTCAATCATGTGGGCATGTGGTTAAGTGTTTGATTTTCAAAGGTCTTCTCTGTAAATAAAGGCAAGTAAATCTAAGTAAATGAAAAGAGTTCTTAAGTCAACAGATCTGGAATTAGTAGGTGCTAATTGTCAATAATGATTGCCTAAGACATGAATAAAACAAAAGATTTGAGTGGATGCTATCAACAAGCTCAGAATAAATAAAAAAATCGACCAGACTACAATCTGAAATTTGTCAGATTTCACCAATATCTTATTTCAGTTGATCTTAAGTGAGCAGAAAAATATACTAGAACTATTACATTATGACTGATTTTTCCTATTTCCCTTTGTTGTTAAGGACCTTTATTCTATTCAATAAAAATTCCCTTATCAATTAAAGTATAATTTCACAGGTCATCAAGGATTTCTGTTTGGATGCTAAACAAGTATCTTTTAGTTTTTCCTAGTGTGATTTATGTTTACATTTTTCTACGTTAAATGAGTAAACATGTAAGTAAGTTAAGGTTAGTTGAGGTCATAGAAAATGCCTGTGCCAAAGGATTGGAAGAATTAGTTAATGAGGACATTTCCCAATGTACTTTATCCTCACACTCTGTGACTGTGATTATTGACTAACCTATCTCCATTACTGTTAACAAATAATGACAAGAATATGCTTCCATTTTAGAAATAAGGATTTCCCAATATTTGAAGTTGTTCCACATTTTACTGCTTGTTTGGGTTTGCACAAATATAGTCCACTTCTTTCTAAATGTGCCATTTGGCAAACATTTATTATAATATAGATTTAAATTAATTTTGTTTACATGTCATGGCATTATTGGAGATGGCTTCATGACAGCCATAGTGGAATACAGAATGTTGTTTAGGAATCACTAGCTCAGAAAGCAGAAGAGATAACGAGTTTATGAAACTACTTTTACTCAAATTAGACTGCCAACAACTTTTAAATGGAAAAGATTCAAGTGTTAACTACTTGAAAAGTATAGCACTTTGCTTTTTCCTAGACCTCATTCCTTATTTATGATATTTAATTTTTAAGCTTCTTCCTTTATCTTTAGCCTTCATGCATATCAAACTTTTTTTTGAATAACAACTTTTTGCCAGTTACTTCTCATCTGGATTAATACTTCATACCACAGTCTCCTAACTAGTCTCTCTTTTTCCAGCCTTATCCCCATTCAATCTCTTCTTTCTGTCCTCAGACTTACAGATGATCTTTCTAAAATGCTATAGTAATTATGCCAAGCATGGCCCTGTACCTCCCTCAAACACGAAAACTCTCCACGTCCTTTAGGATATTGTCTGAATTCCTTTCTGGGGTTTACCAAGTATTTTGTGATTGGATGGATTCTTATTTTTCTAGTTTCTTTTCTATTCCTTATACTTCTAAATAGGTTTCCACACTTTTTCTTCATGTAAATGTACTTCATAAACAATGTATACTCTTATTTTTATGTTTAAATTTTGCATAAATGGCAGCATACTGTCCCTGTTCTTTTGCAATTCACTTTTTTTTAGATTTACTTCTTGATTCATATAGATCTAGCACTTTACTGTGCAGCAATCCATTACTTGGGGTGTCCCAGGAGACCTGGCAGGCTATAGTCCATGACATTACAAAGAGGCAGACATGACTAAGCTAATGAGCACACACACACGGACACACACACACACACACACAATTTGCTTAAAGAAAATTTTATTTCAATAAACCTAATTTATTTGTGTTTCTATTACAATACCCTTGTATCTCTGAAGTGAAGTGAAGTCGCTCAGTCATGTCCAACTCTTTGCAACCCCATGGACTGTAGCCTGCCAGGCTCCTCTGTCCATGGGATTCTCCAGGCAAGAATACTGGAGTGGGTTGCCATTTCTTTCTCCAGGGGATCTTCCCGACCCAGGGATCGAATTGCTTCAGCCATGACTGCTGTCTCCAGTGAACTGGGTTCCTCTTCCTCCCCAGAGATGCCCCACACAGGCTGGTCTCGCCTGCACCCTCCACCTGCCTGTCTCTCTCTCTCTATTTTTTAAATTGGAGGATAATTGCCTTACAATGTTGTGGTGCTTGCTGCCATACATCAATGTTAATCAGTCATAATGAGATATATATATATATATATATATATATATATATATATATCTCCCTACCCTCTTGATCCTCCCTCCCCCCGCATTCCAATCCCTGGGTCAGGAAGATCCCCTGGAGAAGGAAATGGCAACCCACTCCAGTATTCTTGCCTGGAGAATCCCATGGACAGAGGAGCCTGGCAGGCTACAGTACACGGGCTCCCAAAGAGTCAGACGTGACTGAGCGACTTCACTTCACTTCAGAGATACAAGGGTATTGTAATAGAAACACAAATAAATTAGGCTTATTGAAATAAAATTTTCTTTAAGCAAATTGTGTGTGTGTGTGTGTGTGCTCACTAGCTTAGTCGTGTCTGACTCTTTGTGATGTCATGGACTATAGCCTGCCAGGTCTCCTGGGACACCCCAAGTAATGGATTGCTACACAGTAAAGTACTAGATCTACATGAATCAAGAAGCAAATCTAAAAAAAAGTGGATTGCAAAGGAACAGGGACAGTGTGCTGCCACTTATGCAAAATTTAAACATAAAAATAAGAGTATACATTGTTTATGAAGTACATTTACATGAAGAAAAAGTGTGGAAACCTATTTAGAAGTATAAGGAATAGAAAAGAAACTAGAAAAATAAGGGGCCATCCAATCACAAAATACTTGGTAAACCCCAGAAAGGAATTCAGACAATACCCTGAAGGACGTGGAGAGTTTTAGTGTTTGAGAGAGGTACAGGGCCATGCTTGGCATAATCACTATAGCATTTTAGAAAGATCATCTGTAAGTCTGAGGACAGAAAGAAAAGATTGAATGGGGATAAAGCTGGAAAAAGAGAGACTAGTTAGGAGACTGTGGTATGAAGTATTAATCCATATGAGAGATGACGGCTTGAACGGTTTAGTGAGATGACGGTTTAGTGAGAAGCAAGAAAGTAAGCAAATTTGAAAGATATTAGATATTTGAGATTTGATAACAAAAGACTTGATTGACTTGATTTGGTGGGTGAGAATGGGAAGAAGTATGAATGTCTCCAGCCACCTATATGATGTGATCAGCCCTCCAAATCCAACCATTTACATGAAGTATGATGGATGACAGCACATGTTGCATTCGATCATGAATGTGTAATCAGCAAAATCCATCATGTGGACCACAGAAGACTCCACACAACAAACCTCCCAAGCTCTTTGATGGATAATCTTCAAGGGGGGAAAAGTGGGAGTGGAGGAGGAACCAACTGCAATTTATGGGCCTTTTATATATAAAAATTGTTTAAACAATTAACATTTACAACAGACACGAACATCAACTGGATATTTTCATATTTATATGATATTTTATTATATTTAAATGTGTGTCGTTCACCATAATATTAAAAATAACCAACTCAGTTTGTCTCCTGGTTTTTAGTTCTGAGTGTGATAAGTTTAGCATAAAATAATTATTGATTTTGACCAGATTAAATCTATTTTTCCTCTTTAAGGTGTTCTATTATTATTTTTTCTTTACAAAAAAAACCTTACATAAAAAAACAAAATAAAAACTTTCTTTTTAAAAAAAAACAAAAAACCCTTATTTTTTATATTTAAAATAGCTAATTCTATTTAGTTTTTAATTTATTTAGCTATTTGTTATGACTTTTTTTTCCTGTTTTTGGAGAAAGGAATGGTAACCCACTCCAGTATTCTTGCCTGGAGAATCCCATAGACAGAGGGGCCTGGTGGGCAATAGCCCATGGGGTTGGAAAGAGTCTGACATGACTAAACGAATAACAGTTTTGACTTTTTCATAATTATAGCATTAATATTAGCATTAATATTAAATGCTTCATCAACTTATGATAACCAATATTATCTTAATTCTCCAGGCAAGAAGCCTAGAATGGGTTGCCATTCCTTTCAGGAGATCTTCCCAATCCAGGGGTCGACCTCAGGTCTCCCACACTGCAGGCAGATTCTTTACCTTTTGATCCACCAGGAAAGCCAATTCATTTATTTAAATACTATGACTTCTTAACAAAGAGATAACTCTCTTAGCATCAATGATTCATCAACTTATAATACCCAGTATTATCTTAAAATACAATATAATATTTACTAGGATCTGTTTCTGTGCATGCCATTCAATTCATCAGCCAAATTGTGCATCTATTGGTAGATGCATTTTTATTATTATTTTATCATTTATTAAAAGCTGTTTTGATTCACTATATATTAAAATTCATTTAATACTTAATATATTTTAGAATATTTTAATATTATTATGCTGTTAAAATTAAACTGTGCCTACACTCTTTTTACCTATTGGTTTTTGTTTGATTACTAGAATCACTTAATGAAATTGCAAAGTTAATCATGGAATCATCTCAGATATACAAAGAAATTTGGGAGAGATACTTCTTTAAACCATTTTCTCACTTAGGTAAAAGGTTAATCTCTATGTTCTTTCAATTTTCTTTGAAATTCCTAACATATTTCACAGATTACTTTGATACATACATTCGTTACACAAACATTCATTGTATAGTGAATTCTGTTTCTATTGTGGATGAGATTTTTCAAGTTTTCTAACTGGCTATGGACTAAAAGGTGATCCAACCAGTCCATTCTAAAGGAGATCAGTCCTGGGTGTTCTTTGGAAGGAATGATGCTAAAGCTGAAACTCCAGTACTTTGGCCACCTCATGTGAAGAGTTAACTCATTGGAAAAGACCCTGATGCTGGGAGGGATTGGGGGCAGGAGAAGGGGACGACAGAGGATGAGATGGCTGGGTGGCATCACTGACTCCATGGACATGAGTTTGGGTGAACTCTGGGAGTTGGTGATGGACAGGGAGTCCTGGCGTGCTGCGATTCATGGGGTTCCAAAGAGTCAGACACGACTGAGTGACTGAACTGAAGTCGCTGAACTGAAGTCGCTCAGTTGTGCTCGACTCTTTGCGACTCCATGAACTGCAGCACACCAGTCATCCCTGTCCATCAGCAACTCCCAGAGTTTACTCAAACTCATGTCCATTGAGTCGGTGATGCCATCCAACCATCTCGTCCTCTGTCATCCCATTCTCCTCCCACCTTCAATCTTTCCCAGCATCGAGGTCTTTACAAATGAGTCAGTTCTTCTGTCAGAAGGCCAAAGTACTGGAGTTTCAGCTCCAGCATTACTTCTTCCAATAAATATTCAAGACTGATTTCCTTTAGAATGGACTGGTTGGATCTCCTTGCAGGCCAAAGGACTCTCAAGAGTCTTCTCCAACACCACAGTTCAAAAGCAGCAATTCTTCAGTGCTCAGCTTTCTTTATAGTCCAACTCTCACATCCATACATGACTACCGGAAAAACCATAGCTTTGACTAGACAGACCACTGTCGGCAAGATAATGTCTCTGCTTTTTAATAAGCTGTCTAGGTTGGTCATAAATTTTCTTCCAAGGAGCAAGTGTTTTTTTAATTTCATGGTTGCAGTCACCATCTGCAGTGGTTTTGGAGACCAAAAAAATAAAGTATGCCACTGTTTCCACTGTTTCCCCATCTATTTCCCATGAAGTGATGGGACCAGATGCCATGATCTTCATTTTCTGAATGTTGAGCTTTAAGCCAACTTTTTCACTCTCCTCTTTCACTTTCATCAAGAGGCTTTTTAGTTCCTCTTCACTTTCTGCCATAAGGGTGTGTCATCTGCATAGCTGAGGTTATTGATCTTTCTTCCAGCAATCATGATTTCAGCTTGTGCTTCATCCAACCCAGCATTTCTCAGATGTATTCTGCAAATAAGTTAAATAAGCAGGGTGACAATATACAGCCTTGACATACTCCTTTCCCTATTTGGAACCAGTCTGTGGTTCCATGTCCAGTTCTGACTGTTCCTTCTTGACCTGCATACAGATTTCTCAGGAGGCAGGTCAGGTGGTCTGGTATTCCCATTTCTTTCAGAATTTTCCACAGTTTGTTTTGATCCACAGAGTCAAAGGCTTTGGCATACTCAATAAAGCAGAAAGTAGATGTTTTCCTGGAACTCTCTTGCTTTTTTGATGATCCAGCGGATGTTGACGATTTGATCTCTGATTCCTCTGCCTTTTCTAAATCCAGCTTGAACATCTGGAAGTTCATGGTTCATGTACTGTTGAAGCCTGGCTTGGAGAATTTTGAACATTACTTTGCTAGTGTGTGAGATGAGTGCATTTGTGCAGTAGTTTGAGCATTCTTTCACATTGCATTTCTTTGGGATTGGAATGAAAGCTGACCTTTTCCAGTCCTGTGGCCACTGCTGAGTTTTCCAAATTTGCTGGCATATTGAGTGCAGCACTTTCAGAGCATCATCTTTTAGGATGTGAAATAGCTCAACTGCAATTCCTTCACCTCCACTAGCTTTGTTCGTAGTGATGCTTCCTAAGGCCCACTTGACTTCCCATTCCAGGATGTCTGCCCCTAGGTGAGTGATCACACCCTTGTGATTATCTGGGTCATGAAGATCTTTTTTGTATAGTTCTGTGTATTCCTGCCACTTCTTCTTAATGTATTCTGCTTCTGTTAGGTCCATACCACTTCTGTCCTTTTTTGTGACCATCTTTGCATAAAAATTTCCCTTGGTATCTCTAATTTTCTTCAAGAGATCTCTAGTCTTTTCCATCCTACTGTTTTCCTCTATTTCTTTGCTTTGATCACTGAGGAAGGCTTTCTTATCTCTCCTTGCTGTTCTTTGGAATTCTGCATTCAAATTGGTGTATCTTTCCTTTTCCCTTTTGCCTTTCGCTTCTCTTTTCACAGCTATTTGTAAGGCCTCCTCAGACAACCATTTTGCCTTTTTCTTGGGGCTTGCCTTTTTCTTGGTGCTGTCTTGATCCCTGCCTCTTGTCCAATATCACAAAACTCTGTCCATAGTTCTTCATGCACTCTGCCTATCAGATCTAATTCCTTGAATCTATTTGCCACTTCCAATGTATAATTGTAAGGGATTTCATTTAGGTCATACCTGAATTGGCTAGTGGTTTTCCCTACTTTTTTCAATTTAAGTCTGAATTTGGCAATAAGGAGTTTATGATCTGAGCCACAGTCAGCTTCTGGTCTGTTTTTGCTGACTTCCACATCGGAAGTGTAGAGCTTCTCCATCTTTGGCTGCAAAGAGTATCATCAATTTGATTTCGGTATTGACCATCTGGTGATGTCCATGTAGAGTCTTCTCTTGTGTTGTTGGAAAAGGTTGTTTGCTATGACCAGTGCGTTCTCTTGGCAAATCTCTGTTCGTCTTTGCCCTCCTTCATTTTGTACTCCAAGGCCAAATTTTCCCATTACTCCAGGTATTTCTTGACTTCCTACTTTTGCATTCTGGTCCCCTATAATGAAAAGGACATCTTTTTTGGGTGTTAGTTCTAGAAGGTCTTATAGGTCTTCACAGAACTGTTCAACTTCAGCTTCTTCAGCATTACTGGTTGGGGTATAGACTTGGATTACTGTGATATTGAATGGTTTGCCTTGGAAATGAACAGAGATGGTTCTGTTGTTTTTGGGATTGCATCCAAGTTCTGCATTTTGGACTCTTGTTGACTAGGAACGCTACTCCATTTCTTCTAGGGATTCTTGCCCACAGTAGTAGAGACATGGTCATCTGAGATATATTCACCCATTCCAGTCCATTTTAGCTTGCTGATTTCTAAAATGTCGATGTTCACCCTTGCCATCTCCTGTTTGACCGCTGTCAATTTGCCTTGATTCTGGACCTAACGTTCCAGGTTCCTATGCAATATTGCTCTTTACAGCATCAGACTGTACTTCCATCACCAGTCACAACCATAACTGGGTGTTGTTTTGCTTTGGCTCCGTCTCTTCATTTTTTCTGGAGTTAGTTTCTCCAGTAGCATATGGAGCATGTATCGACCTGGTGAGTTGATCTTTCATTGTCTTATCTTTTTACTTTTTCATACCGTTCATGGGGTTCTCAAGGCAAGAATACTGAAGTGGTTTGCCATTTCCTTCTCCAGTGGACCAGGTTTTGCCAGAACTCGTCACCATGTCCCATCCGTCTTGGGTTGCCCTACAGGGCATGGCTCATAGTTTCTTTGAGTTAGACAAGGCTGTATTCCATGTGATCAGATTGGTTAGTTTTCTGTGATTGTGGTTTTCAGTCTGTCTGCCCTCTGATGGAGAAGGATAAGAGGCTTATGGAAGCTTCTTGATGGGAGAGACTGAGGAGGGGGAAACTGGGTCTTGTTATGATGGGTGGGGACATGCTCAGTAAATCTTTAATCCAATTTTCTCTTGAAGGGCAGGACTGTGTCCCCTCCTGGTTATTTGATCTGAGGCCAAACTATGGTGGAGGTAATGAAGATAATGGACATCTCTCTCAACAGGTCCCATGCAAGCAATGCTACACTCAGTGCCCCCAACCCTGCAGCAGGCCTCCACCATTTCACACCTCTGCCAGAGACTCCTGGACACTCATGGGCAAGTCTGGGTTAGTGTCTTGTGGGGTCACTGCTCCTTTCTCCTGGGTCCTGGGGCATACAAGGTTCTGTTTGTGCCCTCCCAAGAGTCTGTATCCCCAGACCTGTGTAAGTTCTGGTGGCTCTATGGTGGGTTAATGGCGATGTCCTCCAAGAGGACTTATGCCATACCCGGGTCTGCTGCACCCAGAACCCCTGCCCCTGAAGCAGTCCACTGTTGACCCATATCTCCTCAGGAGACACCCAAACACAGATCTGACTCAGTCTCTATGGGGTCTCTGGGTCCTGGTGCACACAAGGTATGTTTGAGCCCTCTGAGCGTCTCCAGTGGGTATGGGGTTTGATTCTAAATACGATTTTACCCCTCCTACCATCTTGCTGGGGCTTCTCCTTTGCCTTTGGATGTGGGATATCTCCTCAAATTTGCTGCAGCACCGTGCAGCTGCTGCTCCAGTGCCTACTGTCTTGCTGGGGCTTCTCTGCCCTTAGAGATGGGGTATCTCCTTACAGTCACTCCAGTGCCGGGCAGTTAGATAATTATTTTGGTTGGAAGAAAAGTTATGACCAACCTAGATAGCATATTGAAAAGCAGAGACATTACTTTGCCAACAAAGGTCCATTTAGTCAAGGCTATGGTTTTTCCAGTGGTCATGTAAGGATGTGAGAGTTGGACTGTGAAGAAAGTTGAGCGCCGAAGAATTGATGCTTTTGAACTGTGGTGTTGGAGAAGACTCTTGGGAGCCCCTTGGCCTGCAAGGAGATCCAACCAGTCCATTCTAAAGGAGATCAGCCCTGGGTGTTCTTTGGAAGGAATGATGCTAAAGCTGAAACTCCAGTACTTTGGCCACCTCATGCAAAGAGTTGACTCATTGGAAAAGACTCTGATGCTGAGAGGGATTGGGGGCAGGAGGAGAAGGGGATGACAGAGGATGAGATGGCTGAATGGCATCACTGACTCGATGGACGTGAGTCTGAGTGAACTCCGGGAGTTGGTGATGGACAGGGAGGCCTGGCGTGCTGCAATTCATGGGGTCGCAAAGAGTTGGACACGACTGAGCAACTGAACTGAACTGAACTTACAACAGAATTTCCCAAATCTAATCATAGATTGTACAATTGCATCTTTTTTTAAAAGCAAAAGTCTTTAGTATGAACAGTTGAAGCAAGTTAAAATTATACAAGTTAAGTAAAATTATGTCAGATAGCACTCCCTCCATGAGCACAGAAACAAATTAATCAAAAACTTGAACCACTAAATTCATGATCACCTAACATCTGTATTCATTAGTTAATTCATTTCTATCACAATGTGATGGTGGTAACATACCTACAATGAGAAATGTTGGAAGTTGGAAACATTTCTGGCAATAGTAAAGATTTCTAGCTTGGGATTGTAAGATAAAGTAATTTGGTAGGAGCAGACATGTCTTGGGGAAATAAACTGTCCATGATTTGGCTGGAGAAAAGCAGTGGAGATGAAGACAGGAAGAAGACACAGAGCAACTGGGTACACTCAGAAAATCGGTATCAGGATAACTGAAATTCACAAAAAATTCTCAGATCTCAGTTTGCTTCAAGGAATACACATTTAGTGTTGCCTATGGTATATTTGTATAGATTAGTATTTTTCTTAGCTTAAATTTATAAATGTATGTTGCACAAAGGTAAGGTTTTCTAAAAGTTTGTATCTCTTGAAAACTTCAAACCTTGTAAAAACATGTGAAAATAATTTTCACATAATGTTTTCTGGACAGACAAACAGTTCATTTTCAAAAACAAATAAGATTATAAATAGATGTATACCAAGTAATGGTAGAATTGAATGAACTGTGAATGGATGTCTTTACATATGTAAATAACTAGTGTTGAAATACCTTTGATGTTTTTATGAGATTTTTGTCATGTTTTTAAATAATGATCACAATATAAAATATCTAGGAGAATAAAATTTTATAATACATTTCCAGTTGAATTATTGCAATGGACATGTTAGAACAGAATCAAATCTTTGTAATATCTTGTTCAGTTACAGCCCTAATCAAGTCCACAAATCCTGCCTTTCTATAATGTAAGAGAAATGATTAAGGGTCCATTTTGTTGTTAATTTCCATTAGCACTGATGAGTGCCAAGCACATGTATCAAAGGAAGAATAGACTCTTTCAGAACTAAGAAATATTAAATATATTAAAGATATTTAAAATGTCTAGAGTTTAACAGCATTTTCTTCAAGATAATCATCATTTTTAAGCAGAGTACTCAAAGGTGTTGGTATTTCAATCAATAGAAGGGATCCCTTTTCTCCACACCAGTGCTGAATAATTTCTTCTGAAAATACTGTCATTTGGTTGTACCCAAAGCTTTTCTGCAAATACTGCCAACCACTTGTAGCCACTGAAGACTTTATCACACCAGAAAAATAAATGAACATTAGGACCAAATTGTTCCCTACCAACATGTGTCAGGTTCTGTTTCGGCCATGCATGTAATGTCTCTTACAAAGAAAGCTGGCTCGTCCTGCCTTCTGTTTTTCTGTTTCAGAAACAATTTACAGTTTTTTTTAATAGCAGTGGGGTGAAAAATATCTTTCTTGTGGGTCTCTGTTGTGCTAGGAATCCTTCACTTTGGTCTTACAGCTACCAGCTATTAATAGCTAATCATTTTCTTAAGTAAACCCTAAAAACAGATAATTTCAATAATGTCAAACTATATTTTTCTAATTCGGTTTTCTTATAAAATTTTATGAATGAATATATGTGGAGCAGAGGAGCTGAAGTGGTCACAACAATTTCCCTTCACATTCTTATTTTATCAAAGTTTGCTTTCAAAGTCTAAATATGTGCCGTGGCTAATGTTACCTTTTGCTTTAAAACTTCTCTGCTCTAATGTACAGATATTTCTGCCCGGATGGCTTAGGAGTGGTAATAATAGCAAAGAAAAACCTAAATTAAGGGGGAGACAGTAAATAAAATTTTAATCATATAAAATTTAATACTTATGTTAAAGAACAAAATATGAAAAGTCATTTTATACAGACTGAATTTATATCAGAGCTGAATTTAAAGTTGTGAAGCTTTGAGTGATATGATAATCATGTTTTCTCCCCCTTCAATTGTACTAGGGGATTGAAATTTATATACTCAATAACTAGAAAAGTATCATAATGGATCAGACCATCTCTCTCCATTTTTTGTTGTCACTCCCACAGTGATTTTAATATTTTTCCAATGTCTTTGCTGATTTCTTGTGCCAAGCATTGTTTTCAAATACAGGCTGTTTTGAAATGAGTATGATGCATGTTTCTTACCACATACACACATTTTACAGGTACTGCAACGAAATCTTTAACAAGAAGAAGTAAAAAATAGAGAATGGTGATGTCTTCTGTCAGTTTCAAACTTTACTAAACATATTTTAAGTCTTCAATGTAAACTATTTTTATCACTTGACTCAAGCTTTATTATCTTTCCCAAACATGAAGGAAAGGGAATCTTTCACAATGCAAACTAACATCACATTTGCTTTATTCCTGGTTTTCAAATGTTTTGGGCAAAATTCCAGAGACACTGATGAATTTCATGCATTTAATTCATGTTAAACTGGACTTGTGATTTATACAGTTACAGTACACTTGAGTTTTTTCCTCTGAGTAGTGGGCAAATATATTGTTAATTTATTGAATTCTTCACAGAAAGTGATGCATGCATTATGTGAAAACAGTAAAGTAGCTGCAATGAGTCATACAAACAAATTCGATGTCTTATGAAAAAAGGCATAAAACTCAAATAAGGGCAGTTGGTCTTTTCTTGGATCAGATCAGAGATGTGATACATTTTTTTTTTTTTCTCATGAAACGATTATAGTGTAATTGAAAGAGAAACAAGGCAGTGAGTTGCTCTAGCCACGTAAGCCTTTTCTGCAGCTGTATATAAACTGTTACAGGCAGCTCTTTTTTTATTTTTTGGTCTTCATTAAAATGAAATACAGCATGCACAGTATAATGGAATTTATCTTTTCAAATTGGAATTTGAAAAATAATTTTTTAAACATTGCAGTTAAGGAGGCATCTATTTATAATCAGTTACTTCATCAATAAACTTCAGTTAAGGGCACTTTTATGAAACTAAATAATCTCCTTTACTTTTAATAAATACACATGATCTAGTAAAACACCTAATCCATTCTTTATCGCGTGGGACCTAGAGTTATAAAATGACAGCATGTAGATTTATTATAAGATATATATGTTTATTTCGTGAAATGCAAATGTTTTCTTCCCATGATAAATGAAAAGCATATATGAAAATTGTAGTAGATATTTAAAATGACACTATGCTTTCTCTGGGTTGCGGTTCCTACACATTTTCCCAGGTGTCTGACATGAAGGTATAGCAATTTTTAAAAAAATTATGTTAATTTTGGGCATCTGATATATGGAAAATAAGTGAGATAATTTTTTCTCTAGAAAATGATCTTTTCTTCTCAGCCTTCACTGATATTTGATATTCTCAACCCACACAAGATATTTGCCACATAAGACACCCACAATTGCCACTAGATCACCAGGGACTGTCATGAAATTTCAGTTTTTGCCAGAAGAAATGTACTGAATTGCTCAGTTTCCCTAATGCCTGCCAAGAAGTTCACTCAGACATTCTCACGATCTCCACACATCACTTTTAACTGAGTTAATAGACTTGTCTGTAGAAAACCTCAGTCCCAAACAATAATTACCATAATATCCTACATAATTAACAAATCAATCCAGATCCTGGAAAACTGTCATACATGAATTAATATTTTGTGCAGAAATTCATTATGTAAGCCAGGGGTCCCCAACCTCCAGGATCTAACGGCTGATGATCTGAGGTGGAGCTGATGTAATAATAATAGAAATAAAGTGCACAATGAATGTAATTCACTTGAATCATCCCGAAACCATCCTCCTGGTCAATGGAAAAATTGTCTTACACGAAACTGGTCCCTGCTGCCAAAAAGGTTGTGGACTGCTGATAAGCCATTCTTACATTTGTTATGGGAGACACTGATTTTTCCTCCTAACTCTGAAGCTAGTAAAACTATGAGGATACTTGTAAAATACCACAATTTTAGGAACATGACCCAGTTAAAAATATTATCAGTGTCACGAGCTATTTAGAATAGAACTATGTATGAATGAATAACAACTTGGACATAATAACAAAATTTGAAAGGGCAAAGATATTTCAGGTGTTTTAACAAAAGAGTCTGTATTTTTCAGAGTTTTATTTTGGACTGTTGATCAACTTCTTACATTAAATAACCAGCACTTATTAAAACCAGTGTTCTCTTATTCTTTATAATAAATCAACATGAAAATAATTATGAAAGGAGTAGGCCATGATCTAATTTTCATTCTAAAGCAGTAACAATGTTTGTGCAGGTGTGCACTGCCCTAGCCATAAGGGTGTCATTAACTTGCTGGCTTACATATGTGGCAACCCCCTCCTCAACCTGGACTTTTGGAGGTGTCCAACCTGCATGGCTTCGTGTGGTCACCCTGAGTTCACTTAATACTTACACCTAAGAAATTTTTTTGGGCGGATGGGGAAGATGATACTTACTGCATTAAGGGAAGACATCTCAGTTTATTAAAAATATGCTTTTCAATTTACACAGCAAAAATTTCAAAATTCTCATTGAAATTCTGAATCATATCATTATTTGGCAATAAAGCAATTCGTCAGTAATGAAGCATGCAATACAATTTTTAAAATTTTAACTTTGCTGTCCTCACTTTTAATAATGTTTGCCTAGATTGACTGTGGGGTTCCCTGGTGGCTCAGTGGTAAAGTATCTGTCTGCAATGCAGGGAACCAGGGTTCAACCCCAGCATTGAGAAGATCCCCTAGAGAAGGAAACGGCAACCCACTCCATTATTCTTGCCTGGAGAACTCCATGGACAGAGGAGTCTGGCAGCCTACAGTCCATGGGGTTGCAAAGAGTCAGACACAACTGAGCGACTAACACTTTCACTTTCAGATGACTGTATTTAAATCCTAATTTTTTAACACAATGTCTGAAGTTTGAAAATACTTCTCTTATGGCTGCCTTTCCTTAACATTGAAAAATACATAACTTAAAAATGGAGGGATACTGTCTTCATATTAAGAAGAAAAAATATGCTGCCCAGAATCAATAAAAAACTGAAAAGATGCCAGCACAGTTTGAGGGCAATAGAGCGAAATCTGAGAAAAAATTTGGTTGAAGGAAACCTCTAGAGGTTATCTTTCTGCTTCATCCCACTGGCTTCAGGCAAACTTTACCTAAACTATTGTAGGCAGATAGGTATCTGGACTCTTTAAAGATCTTGAGGAAATAATTCCATAATCTCTTAATATTCTTTCTTAAATCTAATCTATTTGTCCATTTAATTTAGTTTATCTTCAGCATACATGGATAATGTTACCCTTTACAATATAATTCATCATAACCTTGATAATTGAGGTAATATTTACATACGAAAGAAAAGATGGCAATCTCTTCAAAGAGAAAAGAGTATTGTTATTATAATTTTAAATAGAGATGTTAACAGTTAACATTAATGGTCAATGTAAGAGAAGAATAAAATTATGAATTTTGAGACCATTTGATGCCAAACATCATATTCAACGTTTTTAATGAGACAATAATGTCACCTTCAGAAGTGTATCTAACTTTTCTTTTTTCATAATGAAAAAAGCTCTATTTTCAAACATGAATAAAATCCTTACATAATAGTTGCTATAGTACAGTAGTTATTTCAGAGGATTCTGTAGAATTCTAGTTGTCAGTGTCTTTATATTTAGTGTTTAATATTGTTTGTGCTGCATTAGTAAAATATTTATAACTCTTTTTACACATTATCACTCTTGTAATTATAATTGTTAATAGCTGAACTGATCAATATTAATTCATTTTCAACACATTAAAAATAAAACATATTTTTGCCTTTCAAAAGGCAAAAATAATTTGTTAAAAATAATTTTAACAAAGGCAAAATTTTCTACAAATTTAGGGATATAACTATGACATAAAGATGTTAAATTTGTAAGTTATGTGTAAATTTGGACATGGGTTTGAGCAAACTCTGGGAGAATGAAGGACAGAAGCCTGGTGTGCTGCAGTTGATGGGGCTGCAGAGTCAGACATGACTTAGTGATTGAACAACAGCAACGAAAGTAAATTTGTGTGCTCCTCTTCTAAGCAGTTAAATTAGTAGACTATATATTTTTTTGTTATGATAAAACCTCTCATTTGAATCTGGCTGTCTTTTTTTCTTTAGGATTGTGCCAACCAGACAATTTAAATGAGCAAAGCTGGATGGATGGAAAAAATTTAACCACCAGAATTATACAAATTTATTTTTATCATATAATATTCTATAAATATAACATTAGATATGTGATTTTATTTTTGGCTAAAATGGAAGCAAATATAGAGTATTCAATAAGGTAATGATTAAATTTTTTTTTTTTTAATTCATGATTCCTCGGTTTCGATCCAAAGTGTTTCACTTTTTCTTCTGTTCTAGTGTCGACATTGGGTTTTATGTGTTCTGTTGTAATGTATCTTTTATCTTTAAATGATGCTCAGTTTTCTTCAGTTCACTATGGAAAACAGATGTTCCTAAATATAGCTACTTCCAAACATGTATAGAATCTTTGCACAAGAATTTCTATAATTTGTAGAATTCTGGTTTTTGGTGTCACCATATTTGGATTCTAAAAACTGTGTCACATGCTGGTTCAGTAGTAAATTGCTTGTAATTCTTCATTCATGCTATCTCTTTTATGGGTTTTTTTTAAGAATTTGGTCTTTAAATGCGTAATTTGGGAAATGTATTTCAGGCGATCCTTTTTGCATTTGTAGAACGATCTTAGCATAGGAAAATGAACCAAATGTTCAGTGTTATTTTGAGTTTCCAAAGATAAAACTCCAAGAATGAGTTACTCAAATCATACGTTTGTGTAGCTAGTGCAAAATTACTGCAAAGACATTTAAACAATCTTGATGTTTAAAATATCAGCCTAAAAAGCCAAGTTTTTGATTGAGTTTTAACTGGCGACAGGTGGTAATTTGCCTGACTGTCAAGAACAAGAAATTGTTTTCAATCCCATGTGTTTGTATGTGGGTATGTGTGTGTATGAATACATATATATATATACACATACATAAATTCAGCATCTTGCTATATGAAAGTTACTAACCTGTGTGTAGACAGCTGTCTAATAACTGGGCTCCTGTTTCATCAAACAAGGCATCAAAACTTCAGTTGTTCAAGCCCCAGAAGCACATCTAGGGAGAAGTTCTTTCTTGCTATGTTCATAATGAGCTTAATTGTTAACATTTTTAGCTCAAAGATGTACCTTATAACAGATACAGTGAACACAGGTACACTTTCTGTCCTTGTATGAGACACTGCTATCTTTTATTTAAGTTTCACATAACTGCAAGACCCCTCACTCATGCTCACTCACAAAATCACGACGTTCACCTCTTGAGAATTTTTCTCACAAAATAAATAATTTTCTGAATGTATGCCAGTACATTTCTGAAATGTATACATTTCACTAGGCACCTAAGTATTTTCTCAGGTCAAAGTTTTCATGTGCAGCATGAATAATATAGCTAAATAAGTGTTACTATTTATACTTAGGCTTTTATCAGCTGCAATGTTGTTATTCAGTCGCTAAGTTGTGTCTGACTCTTTGCGACCCCATGGACTGCAGCCCGTCAGACTCCTCTGTCCGTGGGATTTCCCAGGCAAGAATACTGGAGTGAGTTGCCATTTCCTTCTCCAGGAGATCTTCCTGACCCAGGGGTTGAATCTGCATCTCCTGAATTGGCTGGTGGATTCTTCACCACTGTGATAAAGAGCACAAAAGTACTGTAACTTTTCACTACTTTGTCTTATAAATTCTCAAGACTTTCACACTCTAAATGGTATTTTTAACTAGACTTCCATTTGCAAATACTTGTTTCTGTTTGGGACTCTTAATTTCTGCTGTTCTCTGTTTAGTCGCTAAGTTGTATCTGACTCTTTGTGACCCCATGGATTATAGCCTGCCAGGCTCCTCCATCCATGGGATTTTTCCAGGCAAGAATACTGGAGAGGGTTGCCATTTCCTTCTCCAGTGGATCTTCCTTACCCAGGGATAGAACCTGGGTCTCCTGCATTGCAGGTGGGTTCTTTACCAACTGAGCTACCAGGGAAACCCCGCTATCCTCTATCGATTATACTTTATGAACTTATCAACTATAAAAGGCCTTGATGCCAGAGCAATGTTTTTCAGTTAATACATATTTGCATTTTATGGCAACCCTATCTTTTATTTGCATTTTGAAAATAAACCCTATTTAAATATCAGTATTTTTTAGTTAATTAGACATACATTTATGTACATACATGTATGTAATTAACATACATTTTTCTGTATATTGGTCAGTATTACTCTTATTTTTTCATATCAGTGAACTAAGTGGTAATCTTTTGTATTTTTTGGCTGAGCCAGGCCTTAGTGGTGGCATCTTTTATGTCTATTGGGGCATGCAAAACCTTTTAGTTGGAGCGTGTGGGATCTAGTTCTCTGACCAGGGATTGAACCTAGGCCCCCTGCATTGGGAGCACAGAAACTTAGCCACTGGGCCACCAGGGAAGTCCCCTAAGTGGTAGTCTTTTACACAGACATGATATGTAGGTATATTGAACATAAGCTAGTTGACATTTTCATAAATGAATCTGAATGCCCAATTTTTTATGGAGACATGGGGCCCTCTTGTCTTATCTTATATTTCCTGTAGGGAAATGGGCACAAGAAAAAATTTCTCTCAATTTTACTAGATGAAAAATAACAGAACAAACATTATCATAGAGAGCAGATGCCACTTAGTTTCAGTTGTAGAGAGACCACAGGAGATGGTGAGGACTACAGAATTGAAGAGAAACTATGTCATTTAATAGTGCAAGTCACTACCTAACTTTGGCTTATTGATGGCACATCAGAATCTGGGCACAGTGTTTCAAGTGATTTAAAATATGGCATTATATCCTGCCTGTATTGCCAGGCTTTCCAAGTGGCTCAGTGGTAAAGAATCCACCTGCCAGTGCAGGAGACACAGGTTTGATCTCTGGGTCAGGAAGATCCCCTGGAGAAGGAAATGGCAACTCACTTCAGTTTTCTTGCCTGGGAAATCCCATGGACAGAACAGCCTGGCAAGCTACAGTCCATGGGGTCACAAAAAAGTCAGACATGATTTAGTGACTAAACAACAACAAATCCTGCCTGCATTAGGGTGGCAAAAATGAAATGTCCAGAGATCATTTTTGGCTTAAGGCCCACAAGCTGGTCATTTCACTGAAACACATTACTTGATTTTATTCATACTAACATTACTCAGTTTTATCCTCCAACTTTACTACAAGGTCTTTCTCTGAAAAGCATCTCATTACTAAAAGAAAATATTACTGTGCTTAGAGAATGAATATTTCACTTTTGTTGATGATCTGCACAAAACCTTTTGTCGACATATAAGGAATTTCAAAAAAATATTTTGAATTTGTGATGATTACAAATATGCATTCTGGAGTATAATGACCTTGGGAGAAAAAAATCCTTCATGTCTCAATGATCTCTATAATATTGGGAAAGAATGGCTCCTACTAATATGATTGTTATTAATCAGTGAGATATGTTATGAAAATTCAGTGAGATAAACATGTGAATATCTTAGCACACTGTGCTGCTCAACTTTTTTAAAGGTAGATTTTATTTTTTTTAGAGCAATTTTAGGTTCACAGTAAAACTGGATGGAAAATATGGAAAGTTCCCATGTACTCCTGTCTCCTAAACATGTATAGTCTCTCTCATGATCAATATCCCACATCAGGGTAGTACATTTGTTACAATTAATACACCTACACTGACAGATTATCATCCCAAATCCAACGTTTACAGTGGGGTTCACTTTTAATGTGCATTCTGTGGGTTTGATCAAACGTATAAAAACATATCCATCATTATAGTATCATATAGAATAGTTTCACTGCCTGAAAATTCATCCCCATCTACCCCCTCCATCTCCTCCCAACCCCTGAAAACCACCAATCTTTTTTTACTATCTCTATTTTTGGAGAATTTCATGTAGTTGGAATCATACAGAATTTTCAGATTTTTGTCTTTCATCCAATAAAATTCATTCAAAAGATGCTTCTATGTCTTTGCAGGGCTTGATAGTTTATATCTTTTTAATATTGAATAATTATCCATTGTCAGAATGTACAGTTTGCCCATTTACCTAATGAAAGACACTTTGGTTGCTTCCAAATTTAGGTAGTTAAAATAAAGCTGCCATAAATATCCACATACAGGTTTTGAGGTGGCTATAAGTTTTCAACTTTTTAAGTAAATACCTGTAGTGCAAGAAACTACCAAACCATTTTCCAAAGTGGCTGTACCATTTGGCATTCTCGCCAGCAACAAATGAGAGTTCCTGTTGCTCTATATCACTGTCAACATTTACTCACGTCAGTATCTTAGATTATTATTTAAAACATGTGGCCCCACCACTGCAATTTCCCCAGTGTTGGAGTACGGTGGTGGTGGTGGTGGTTTAGTCGTTAAGTTGTGTCTGACTCTTGTGACCCCATAGACTGTAGCCATGGGATTCTCCAGGCAAGAATACTGGAGGGGGTTGCCATTTACTTCTCCAGGAGATCTTCCCAACCCAGGAATTGAACCCAAGTCTCCTGCACTGCAGGCATATTCTTTACTGACTGAGTTATGAGGGAGTAGGGTAGTTTCGGCTTTTCCTCCAGTCGGCCATGCTGTAATTGCAGTCAATCAGGTCCCAAAATGCACAGCATCACAAGCCTGGTGACATGTAGATGCTGACTGAGTGGTTTAGGGGCTCAGGAGCAAGGAGCCACTAATCATATTGAAGTTCAAGTCAAAAATAACCACCACTCGAGACTAGGACCTACTATCAATAATGAAGACAACTGGATTGCTCATCAAGATGATTTTAACCAGCTTCTGGCCCCGCTGAACACATGCCATGAGCAAGAAATGGGAGACTCCCCAGACAACAAGGAAAAGGAATCTTTCAGTCTTGAAGACAAGTCCAAAATCTCCAAAAACCGTGTTCACTGTATGAAATTCATAAAAGGGAAGGCTCTCTCATCTTGGAGCTGAACAGATCTTGACTGTGGTTTTGGAAAAAGACAGAAGAAAATGACTTTTGAGAGACTAAGCCCTGAGCTTTTGGAGTGGGAGCATTGACTCCAAGAACTTAGACTACCAGAGAAATAACTCTAGGGGGTGTCAAATAGTGAGAACTCACACAAAGGAAACCGCTGGAATACAAGACTCAGCACCACCCAACCACCAGTAGAACCCTGTGCAGGACGCCTCATCTAAATAACAAACAAAACAAAAACAAACCAGATCATCAGCAGGCAGGATTACAATCTCACTTAGCCTTGCCCATCAGAGGAAAAACAAACAAACAAACAAAAACTCAGCACAAATCTCACCCTATATGAAGCTTACACAAACCACTGGACCAACCTTAGGTGGGCAGAAACCAAAAGGAAGAAAGAATTCAGTCTTGAAGCCTGGGAAAAGGAGAGCTCAAGCACAATAAGTTAAAAAAGAAATAATGAAAAGGCAGAGAACTACTACACAAATGAAGGAACAAACTAACACAGAAGTCCAAATAACAAAGAAGAAATAGGCAAACTACCTGAAAAAGCATTCAGAATAATGACAGTAAAGATAATCAAAACCCTTGAAAACAAAATGGAGAAAATGCAAGAATCAATTAATAAAGACCTAGGAGAATTAAAGAATAAACATGCAGAGACAAACAACAAAATTACTGAAATTAAAAATAGTCTAGAATGAATCAATAGCAGAAGAACAAATCAGTGAGCTGGAAGATAAAATGGTGGAAATAACTTCTGAAGAGCAGAATAAAGTAAGAAGAATGAAAAGAACTGAGGATAGTCTCAGAAACCTCTGGAACAATATCAAACTCACCAACATTTGAATTATATGGGTTCCAGAAGAAGAAGAGAAAAAGAAAGCATATGAGAAAATTTTTGAGGAGACTACAGTTGAAAATTTCCCCAACATGGAAAAGGAAATAATCAAGTCCAAGAGGCACAAAGAGTCCCCTACAGGATAAACTTGTATTATTCAAGGAGAATAACACCAAGACACATAATAAACTAACAAAGACTAAATACAAATAAAGAATATTAAAAGCAGCAAGGGAGAAGCAAAAAGTAACATACAAGGGAAACCCCATATGCTTAACAGCTGATCTTTCAGCACAAGGGAATGACATTTCAAGTACTGAAAGGGAAAAATCTGCAACCAAGATTACTGTACCCAGCAAGGATCTCATTCAAAATTGATGGAGAAATAAAAAGCTTTTCAGACAAGCAAAAGTTAAAAGAATTCAGTACCGCCAAACCAGCTTTACAACAAATGTTAAACGGACTCATATAGTCAAGAAATACAAGAGAAGAAAAAAGATCTACAAAATCAACCCCAAACAAGTAAGAAAATGGGAACAGGAACATATATATCAATAATTACTCCAAATATAAATGGATTAAATGCTCCAACCAAAAGACACAGACTAGCTGAATAGATACAAAAACAAGAACCTTATATATGCTGTCTACAAGAAACCGACTTCAGACCTAAAGACACAAATAGACTGAAAGTGAGAGGATGGAAAAATATATTTCATGCAAATGGAAGCAAAAGAAAGCTGGAATAGCAATCCTCATATCAGACAAAATAGACTTTAAAATAAAGATTATAAGAGATAACGAAGGACACTACATAATGATCAAGGGATCAAGCCAAGAGGAAGACATAACAATTGTAAATATCTATGCACCAAACATAGGAGCACCTCAATACATAAGACAAACACTAACAGACATAAAAGGAGAAACTAACAGTAACACAATAACAGTAGGAGACTTTAACACCCCACTAACACCAATGGGCAGATCATCAAAATCGGAAATTAATAAGAAAACAAAAGTCTTAAATGATACATAAGTATCAGTGAGATGGATCTCATTGATATTTTCAGAATATTCCATCCAAATGCAGAATACACCTTCTTCTCAAGTGCACATGGAACATTCTCCAGGATAGATCACATCTTGAGTCACAAATCAAACCTCAATAAATTGAAGAAAACTGAAATCATACCAAGCTTCTCCAACCACAATGCTATGAGACTGCAGATATCAACTACAAGAAAAAAAAAAAAAAAAACTAACACACAAACACATGAATATTAAACAACACATTTCTAAATAACCAACAGGTTACTGAAGAAAACAAAAAGGAAATAAAACAATTTTCTAGAAACAAATGACAATGAACACATGACAACTCAAAACCTATGTGATGTAGCAGAGGCAGTTCTAAGAGGGAAGTTTATAGCAATACAATCCTACCTCAAGAAATAAGAAAAACATCAGACAACCTAACTTTACACCTAAAACAACTGGAAAAAGAGGAATGAAAAAACCCCAAAATTAGCAGAAGGAAAGAAATCATAAATCCCTGAGCAGAAATAAATGAAAAAGCAATGAATGAAACAATAGTAAAGAGTAATAAAACTAAAAGCTGGTTCTTTAAGAAGATAAACAAAATTGACAAACTTTTAGCCAGACTCATCAAGAAAAAAAGAGAGGAGAATCAAATCTAAAAAAATAGAAATGAAAAAGTAGAGGTTACAACAGACAATGCAGAAAAATAAAGATGAAAAGAGACTAATATGAACAACTATATGGCAATAAGACAGATCTGTTCAGTTCAGTTCATCCCTCAGTCATGTCCGACTCAATGCAACCCCATGTATTGCAGCATTCCAGGCCCCCCTGTCCATCACCAACTCCTGGAGTTTACTCAAACTCATGTCCATTGAGTCAGTGATGCCTTCCATCCATCTCTTCCTGTCATCCCCTTCTCCTTCCACCTTCAATCTTTCCCAGCATCAAGGTCTTTTCAAATGAGTCAGTTCTCATGAGTTGGCCAAAGTATTGGAGTTTCAGCTTCAGAATCAGTCCTTCCAATGAATATTCAGGACAGAGTTCCTTTAGAATGGACTGACTGGATCTCCGGTGCTCTGATTTCTTTATAGTCCAATTCTCACATCCATACATGACTATTGGAAAAACCATAGCTATGACTAGACAGACCTTTGTGGAAATGTAATATCTCTGCTGTCTAGATTGGTCATAACTTTTCTTCCAAGGAGCAAGTGTCTTTTAATTTCATGGCTGCAGTTACTATCTGAAGTGATTTTGGAGCCCCCCAAAATAAGGTCTATCACTGTTTCCACTGTTTCCCCATGTATTTCCCATGAAGTAATGGGACCAATGACCATGATCTTAGTTTTTTGAATGTTGGGCTTTAAGCCAACTTTTTCACTCTCCTCTTTCACTTTCAAGAGGCTCTTTATTCTTTACTTTCTGCCATAAGTGTGGTGTCATCTGCATATCTGAGGTTATTGATATTTCTCCCAGCAATCTTGATTCCAGCTTGCACTTCATCCAGCCCAGAGTTTCTCATGATGTACTCTGAATATAAGTTAAATAAGCAGGGTAACAACATAAAGCCTTGATGTACTCCTTTCTTGATTTGGAGCCAGTCTGAAGTTCCATGTCCAGTTCGAACTGTTGCTTCCTGACTTGCATACAGATTTCTCAAGAGGCAGATCAGGTGGTCTCGTATTCCCACCTCTTGAAGAATTTTCCACAGTTTGTTGTGATCTACACAGTCAAAGGCTTTGGCATAGTCAATAAAGCAGAAGTAGATGTTTTCCTGGAAATCTCTTGCTTTTTCGATGATCCAGAGGATGTTGGCAATTTGATCTCTGATTCCTCTGCCTTTTCTAAAACCAGCTTGAATTTCTGTAAGTTCACATACTGTTGAAGCCTGGTGTGGAGAATTTTGAGCATTACTTTACTAGTGTGTGAGATGAGTGCAATTGTGCAGTAGTTTGAGCATTCTTTGGCATTGCCTTTCTTTGGGATTGGAATGAAAACTGACCTTTTCCCTTCCTGTGCCCACTTCTGAGTTTTCCAAATTTTCGGCATATTGAGTGCAGCACTTTCACATCATCATCTTTCAGGGTTTGAAATAGGTCAACTGCTATTCCATCACATCCATTAGCTTTGTTCATAGTGATGCTTCCTAAGGCCCACTTGACTTCACATTCCAGGATGTCTGGCATTATGTGAGTGATCATACCATTGTGATTATCTGAGTTGTGAAGATCTTTTTTGTATAGTTCTTCTGTGTATTCTTACCACCTCTTCTTAATGTATTCTGCTTCTCTTAGGTCCATATCATTTCTGTCTTTTATTGTGCCCATTGTTACATGAAAATTTCCCTTGGTATCTCTAATTTTCTTGAAGAGATCTCTAGTGTTTCCCATTCTATTGTTTTCCTCTATTTCTTTGCACTGATCATTGAGGTAAGGCTTTCTTATCTCTCCTTGCTATTCTTTGGAACTCTGCACTCAAATGGGTATATCTTTCCTTTTCTCCTTTGCTTTTCGCTTCCCTTCTTTTCACAGCTATTTGTAAGGCCTCCTCAGACAACCATTTTGCCTTTTTTGCATTTGTTTTTCTTGGAGATGGTCTTTCTTGGAGATGGTTTTTCTTGGAGATGATTCCTGCTTCCTGTACAATGCCATGAATCTCCATTCATAGTTTTTCAGATTTCTGTCTATCAGATCTAATCCCTTGAATCTATTTGTCACTTCCACTGTACAATTGTAAGGGATTTGATTTAGGTCATACTTGAATTGGCTAGCGGTTCCCCTATTTTCTTCAATTTAAGTCTGAATTTGGCAATAAGGAGTTCATGATCTGAGCCACAGTCAGCTCCCAGTCTTGTTTTTGCCGACTGTATAGAGCTTCTCCATCTTTGGATGCAAAGAATATAATCAATCTGATTTTGTTTTGACTATGATGGTCAACATCTCTTGAAGAATTTGATGGTGATGTCCATGTGTAGAGTCTTCTCTTGTGTAGTTGGAGGAGGGTGTTTGCTATGACCAGTGCTTTCCCTTGGCAGAACTCTATTAGCCTTTGCCCTGCTTCATACTGTACTGCAAGGCCAAATTTTCCCATTACTCCAGGTATTTCTTGACTTCCTACTTTTGATTTCTAGTCCCCTATTTGAAAAAGATATCTTTTTTGGGTGTTAGTTCTAGAAGGTCTTGTAGGTCTTCATAGAAATTTTCAAATTCTGCTTCTTCAGCATTGCTGGTTGGGGCATAGAATTGGATTATTGTGATACTGAATGGTTTGCCTTGGAAATGAACAGATATCCTTCTGTTGTTTTTGGAATTGCATTCACTTTGGAAGGAATGATGCTAAAGCTGAAACTCCAGTACTTTGGCCACCTCATGCAAAGAGTTGACTCATTGGAAAAGACTCTGATGCTGTGAGGGATTGGGGGCAGGAGGAGAAGGGGACAACAGAGGATGAGATGGCTGGATGGCATCACTGACTCAATGGACATGAGTTTGAGTGAACTCCGGGAGTTGGTAATGGACAGGGAGGCCTGGCGTGCTGCGATTCATAGGGTCGCAAAGAGTCGGGCACAACTGAGTGACTGAACTGAACTGAACTGAACTGCATTTTGGAGTCTTTTGTTGACTATGATGGCTATTCCGTTTCTTCTAAGGGATTCCTGCCCACAGTAGTAGATATAATTGTCATCTGAATTACATTCAACCATTCCAGTCCATTTTAGTTCACTGATTCCTAAAATGTTGACCTTCCCTCTTGCCATCTCCTGTCTGACCACTTCCAATTTGCCTTGATTCATGGATCTAACATTCCAGGTTCCTATGCAGTATTGCTCTTTACAGTATCAGACTTTACTTCCATCACCAGTGACAATTATAATTGGGTGTTGTTTTTTCTTTGGTGCCATCTCTTCATTCTTTCTGGAATTAGTTTTCCACTGATCTCCAGTAGCATATTGGGCACCTACCAACGTGCAAGTTCATCTTTCAGTTTCCTATCTTTTTGCCCTTTCATACTTTTCATGGGGTTCTCAAGGCAAGAATACTGAAATGGTTTGCCATTCCCTTCTCTACTGCACCATGTTTTGTCAGAACTCCTCACCATGACACACTTGTTTTGTGTGGCTCTACACGGCTTGAGTCAGTTTCATTGAGTTAGAAAGGCTGTGGTCCTTGTGATCAGACTGGTTAGTTTTCTACAACCTATAAGAAATGGACATATTTTTAGAAAAATTCAGTCCTCCAAGATTGAACCAGGAAGAAATAGAAATTATGAACAACCCAATTACAAGCAATGTAATTGAAGCTCTGCTCAAAAATCTTAAAAAACAAAAACAAAAAACCCCCAAAAGCCTAGGACCAGATGGCTTTACAGGAGCATCCTTCAAACATTTAGAGAAGAGTTAATGCCTATCCTTCTAAAACTCTTTCAAAAAATTGCAGAGGAAGTAAAACTTTGAAACTCATTCTATGAGGCCACCATCACCCTGATACCAAAACCAGGCAAAGAACACAAAAAAGGAGAACTACAGGCCAACATCACTGATGAACATAGATGCAAAAATCCTCAATAAAATTATAGCAAACAGAATTCAGCAACACATCAAAAAGCTCATAGGCCCTGATCAAGTTGTTTTATTGCAGGAATGCAAGGATTCTTCAATATATGCAAATCAATCAATGTGATACATCATATTAACAAATTGAAAGATAAAGACAATATGATAATCTCAATAGATGCAGAAAAGCCTTTGACAAAATTCAGCACCCATTTATGATTAAAACCCTTCAAAAAATGGGCACAGAAGGCACCTACCTCAACATAGTAAAGGCCATATATGATAAGCCAACAGCAAACACTATTCTCAATGGTGAAAAACTGAAAGCATTCCCCCCAGATCGAACAGGACAAGGGTGTCCACTTTCACCACTATTATTCAACATAGTTGTGAATGTCCTAGCGACAGCAGTCAGAGAAGAAAAAAAAATAAAAGAAATCCAGATGGGAAAAGAAATAAAGCTCTCACTGTGGGAAAAGAAATAAAGCTCTCAGTGTTTGCAGATGACATGATACTGTACATAGAAAACCCTAAGGATAGTATCAAATAATTATTAGAGCTAATCAGTGAATTTAGCAAAATTGCAGGATATAAAATCAATACACAAAAATCACTTGAATTTCTATATACTAATAATGAAAAATCAGAAGGAGAAATTAAGGAATCAATCCCATTCACCATTGAAACAAAAAGAATTAAATATCTAGGAATAAACATACTGAAGGAGACAAAAGAATTGTACACAGAAAATTATAAGACACTGATGAAAGAAATAAAAAAACAACATAAACAGATTGAGAGATATTCCATGTTCCTGGGTAGGAAGAATCAATATTGTGAAAGTGACTATACTACCAAATGCAATCTAGAGATTCAATGCAATCCCTATCAAATTACTAATGACATTTTCCACAGAACTGGAACAAGTATTTTACAACTCACATGGAAACACGAAAGACCTCAAATAGCCAAAGCAGTCTTGAGAAAGAGGAATGGAGCTGGAGGAATCAACCTTCCTGACTTCAGATTATACTACAAAGCTACAGTCATCAAGACAGTTGGTATGGGAACAGAAACAGAAATATAGACCAATGGAACAAGACAGAAAGCCCAAAAATAAACCCATGCACCTATGGGAAACTTATTTTTGACAAAGGAGGCAAGAATATATAGTGGGACAAAGACAGTCTCTTCAATAAATGTTGTTGGGGAAACTGGACAGCTACATGTAAAAGAATAAAATCAGAACACTTCCTAACACCATACACAAAGATAAACTCAAAACAGATTAAAGACTTAAATGTAAGACCAGAAACTATAAAACTCTTAGAAGAAAACATAGGCAGAACACTTGATGACATAAATTAAAGCAAGATCCTCTATGACCCACCTCTTAGAGTAATGGAAATAAAGACAAAAGTAAACAAGAGGGACCTGATTAAACTTAAAAGCTTTTGCACAGCAAAGGAAACTATAAGCAAGGTGAAAAGACAACCCTCAGAATGGGAGAAAATAATAGCAAATGAAACAACTAACAAAGGATTAATTTCCAAAATATACAAGTAGCTCCAACAACTCAATGCCAGAAAAACAAACAACCCTATCAAACAGTGGGAAAAGACCTAAACAGACATTTCTCCAAAGAAGACATACAGACGGCTAACAAACACGTGGAAAGATGCTCAACATTGCTCATTATTAGAGAAATGCAAATCAAAACCACAATGACATATCACCTCACACAAGTCAGAATTCAGTTCAGTTCAGTCACTCAGTCGTGTCCGATTCTTTGTGACCCCATGAACCACAGCATGCCAGGCCTCCCTGTCCATCACTTGCCATCCAACCGTCTCATCCTCTGTCATCCCCTTCTCCTCCTGCCCTCAAACTTTCCCAGGATCAGGGTCTTTTCAAATGACTCAGCTCTTCACATCAGGTGGCCAAAGTATTGGAGTTTCAGTCTCAGCATTAGTCCTTCCAATGAACACCCAGGACTGGTCTCCTTTAGGATGCCCTAGTTGGATCTCTTTGCAGTCCAAGGGACTCTCAACAGTCTTCTCCAACACCAAAGTTCAAAAGCATCAATTCTTTGGTGCTCAACTTTATAGTCCAACTCTCACATCCATACATGATTACTGGAAAAACCATAGCCTTGACTAGATGGACCTTTGTTGGCAAAGTAATGTCTCTGCTTTTGAATATGCTATCTAGGTTGGTCATAACTTTCCTTCCAAAGAGTAAGTGTCTTTTAATTTCATGGCTGCAATCACCATCTGCCATGATTTTGGAGCCCCCCAAAATAAAGTCAGCCACTGTTTTCATTGTTTCCCCATCTATTTGCCATGAAGTGATGGGACCAGATGCCAGGATCTTAGTTTTCTGAATGTTGAGCTTTAAGCCAACTTTTTCACTCTCTTCTTTCACTTTCATCAAGAGGCTCTTTAGTTCTTCTTCACTTTCTGCCATAAGGGTGGTGTCATCTGCATATCTGAGGTTATTGATATTTTTCCCAGCAATCTTGATTCTGGCTTGTGCTTCTTCCAGCCCAGTGTTTCTCATGATGTACTCTGCATAGAAGTTAAATAAGCAGGGTGACAATATACAGTCTTGACATACTACTTTTCCTATTTGGAACCAGTCTGTGGTTCCATATCCAGTTCTAACTGTTGCTTCCTGACCTGCATATAGGTTTCTCAAGAGCTGGTCAGGTGGTCTGGTATTCCCATCTCTGTCAGAATTTTCCATAGTTTACTGTGATCCACACAGTCAAAGGCTTTGGCATAGTCAATAAAGCAGAAATAGATGTTTTTCTGGAACTCTCTTGCTTTTTCCATGATCCAGAGGATGTTGGCAATTTGATTTCTGATTCTTCTGCCTTTTCTAAATCCAGCTTGAACATCTGGAAGTTCACAGTTCATGTATTGTTGAAGCCTGGCTTGGAGAATTTTTTATTTTTACAGTTTTACAGTTTACTTTTTAGATTAAGGTTTATGACCCACTTTGAGTCAAATGTTATAAAGTGTGCAGTGTTTGTGTTTCAATTAAAATTTTTCTTTGTGTATGCAGGTGTCCAGTTGCTCCAGTATCATTTGTTGAAACAGCATCATTTTTCCATTATATTGCCTTTGCTCCTTTGTCAAAAATCAGTTGATGATATCTGTGTTGGTCTTTTTCTGGGCCTTCTATTCTGTTCCATTGGTATCTTTGTCTGTTCTCTCATCAGTATCACACTGTTTTGATTGTTGTAGCCTCTTAGTAAGTCTTGAGGTAGAGTAATGTAAGTAATGTCCACTTTCATTCTTTTCCATCAACATTATGTTGGTTGTTTTTGGTCTTCTATCTCTCCATACAAACTTTAGAATCAGTGTGTCAATATCTACAGAATAGCTTATTAGGATTTTGACTGGAATTATTTTGAATCTAGAGATCACGTTGGAAAGAACTGAAATTTTGACAATATTGAGTCTTCTTATCTATGATCATGATCATGGAATATCTTTCCATTTATTTAGGCATTCTTTGATTTCTTTTATCAGAGTTTTTATAGCTTTATTCATATAGATTTTGTACATAATTGGTATGCCTTATACCTGTTCTATCATTTTACTACCTTATTATTCAACTTCTATTCTTACTATAATAATAAAAATGGCATTATCACCTGAAAGTGACACATCCCCATTGATGTATTTGAATGGGACAATATTGATTTAAATAAGCATGTTGTGGTATTGTTTAAAAAATTAGAACTCAGAGATGGGTACCTGGGTGTCAGTAATATCATCTATACTTTTGTTGTGATTAAGCATTAAAAAATTAAAATATGACAACGTTTCTGTTGTGCACATTGATAGCAGTAGTATAACTCAGACCAAAGCCACAAAAACCAAAGTTGTGAGTGCCAGTTTCACAACCTACTTATGTATAAGTCAGGGAAAGTTATTTAATCTCTTTGTTTCTAAGTTTCCATCTGTAAAATGTTAAGAATATATTATCTGATTGGGTTGTTGAAGATTAAACATGTAAGATAGTGCCAGATTGTGTTTCCCTGATGGCTCAGCGGGTAAAGAATCTGCCTGAACTGTAGGAGAAAAGGGTTTGATCCCTGGGTTGGGAAGATTCCCTGGAAGAGAAAATGGCAACCCACCCTAATATTCTTGTCTGAAAAATCCCAGGGACAGAGAAACCTGGTAGGCTATAAATTCACTGGGTCTCAAGAGTTGGACGTGACTGAGCACACACAGAGTCACAGATACATGGCAAAATGTAACTACTAAATGTTATACTATTCTAGTCACTTTTAAAAATCAATGGATTGTTTTATAAAGATAAAACAGTTTCAATTATGAGACTAATATAAGCTCACCAGAGAAAAATTGCAGGAAACAAAAGCAAATTACCTGATAGCTGAAACCGAGAGGTAGCCATCATTAACACTTTAGTGTCTTTCTTTCCAGTATTTTTCCTGATTCATGACTTTTTGTTCGTTTTCTTTTGCATAGCCGTGTTGCTACATAGCACAATCAACATTTGGACATTTCCTTTTTCATTTAACATCGTGACAGAAATTTGTCCATTTTTAAATAAACACTGATTTAAATAGATGGAAAACATTCTACTCAATAGCTTTTTAAAATCACCATTGGCCATTTAGATTTCAACCCATTTTTAGTTACTTTAATAACCTTAATGAATATTTTTCCGTTTCTTGACCATGCAAAGATTTTTTTGATTTACATTACATAAGTATGGATATTAATCAAACCAGTTGAGTAAATCTGTACATGTAGTTACAATGGAGATTGCAAGTGGGTAGGCTTTATATAAAGCTGAAGAAAAATTTGCACATTAACTCAATGAAGAGCATCTGCATATATGAAGTTAGTTACATGATAGTCTTCTCAGCCAAGCCTCCAATGTACTTGATAATCTATACTCCAATGCATACATCTTCAGTTTCATGAGCTACCCATGAACATTAATATCATTAATTTATACACACAACACCTTTATATTATACCTTCATACAGATATGCTTGTATCAGGGAAGGTAAATTTTGTTCACATGTCTAACTTGAAGTATAATGTTAGTTGCTCCGTTGTGTCTGAATCTTTGTGACCCCATGGACTGTAGTAGCCCACCAGGCTCCTCTGTCCATGAAATTCTCCCAGCAAGAATATTCCCCTCTCCAGGAGGTCTTCCCAACTCAGGGATTGAACCTGGGTCTCCTGCATTGCAGGTGGATTCTTTACCATCTGAGCCAACAGGGAACCGTTAAGGTATAACTTGAGACATAACCACTCAGAGAGGTAAAATTGATTGTATTAGGATGAGAAAATATGACCAGGAAATTTAAACAATAGGTCATAATGATTTACAAAGTAAAAAGAAACCTTAGAACTCCATTCCAGGAATCTCAAACATTTTACCACCAAAGGAATATTTCTTTGATTTTCTCTAACTTCCCATTGTTCTTTTCTCAGACCCAAGCCCTAAGCAATGGGTTTTCCTACAAGTCATACTATTGAGTCAAAAATATTGCTAAAATTTAATCAAAGAAATAAAGATATCAACTGCTGTTTCTGGCTAGCATAAGATAATTGATATGATCCCAATGAGTTGACACAATTCTAGCCAAGACAAAGAATCTGATGTTTCAGATACCTTGTGCAAAATCAAACCTGAGAAATGGGAACTTTCACTGGGTTTCTTGAACTACTGAAATTATTTCAAAACACCACCTACTCATTTAACATAGGAGTCATTTAGTTCTTAGAAAAAGCAAATACCTTGAACAAAAGCACATGTCTTGGCTTGTAATCTGATATATTACCAGTTCACCTTAGTTTTTTTCTTTTGTAATTTAGATATAATAACTATTTATTGGAGAAGGCAATGGCAACCCACTCCAGTACTCTTGCCTGGAAAATCCCATGGACAGAGGAGCCTGGTAGGCTGCAGTCCATGGGGTTGCGAAGAGTTGGTCATGACTGAGCAGCTTCACTTTCACTTTTCACTTTCATGCATTGGAGAAGGAAATGGCAACCCACTCCACTGTTTTTGTCTGAAGAATCCCAGGGACGGAGGAACCTAGTAGGCTACCATCTATGGGGTTGCACAGAGTTGGACAGGACTGAAGAGACTTAGCAGCAGCAGCAGCAACAATAACTATTTATAATAATTAACAAATTATTATGAATAAAATTATAATGAAAGGAAAGTAAAACAGGGGAGGCATATTAGTAGTTAAATTACAGGTAGTGTCAATTATATAGTCTAACACATGCTATTGTTACAAATATCAGTTGTATACCATTCTACTATTGGAAATAGACATATATCTCTATTTGTATATACATGTAAATCTAAGACTCATTTATCCTTATTAAGGCTTCCCTGATGGTTCAGTGGTAAAGAACATGCCTGCCAATGCAGGAGACTCAGGTTCAATTCCTGGGTTGGGAAGAAATCCCCTGGAGAAGGAAATGGCAACCCGCTTTAATAGTCTTGCCTGGGAAATCCCATGGACAAAGGTGTCTGGCAGACTACAGTTCATAGGGTTGCAAACAGTTGGACACAACTTAGTGACTAAAAACAACAACAACTGTATCTTTATATAAACAGAGTGCATGTATGCTCAGCTCCTCTGTCCACAGAATTTTTCAGGCAAGAGGAGTGGAGTGAGTTGCCATTTCTGACTCCAGGGGATCTTGTCAACCCAGGGATGGAGAAGGGTCAGTCTTTTTTTTTTTAAAGAAGGGTTAGTAAATGAAATAAAGTGAAAAAAAACTTGGACTGGTTCTCATGGTAGACATCAAATGTTGGAAATTGCTAAATCCACTTCTGGTTCCTGATTGCCAGTATCTCATAACAACAAAGGCCAATCTTAGGGAGCTTTAGAATTATCCTGACCAAATCAGTGATATCAATGCAATGAATGAACAGTAATCTGTGAGCCTTTTAAGTGCTTAGCATTTTGTGTTTGAACAGTAAAATTAAGGTGGAGTTCTTAATGTCAATGATTTTATTGAAGAGGGTAGGGACACATTGCCATTTTCAGAGCTCTAAAAATTAGAGGTTTGCTTCATCTCTTTCCAAAGAGTGAGAAGCATAATAGAATTCCTGCAAAGCAGGCTTTATACAAAGCACTAACATTTAACCTAAATATATTTATCTCCTAGTCCATCAAGTTCTTAATTGCCAAGAATATATTACCAAACTGAAATGGAAGATAAATGAATATTTTATGTGTAGTCTCCAAAGGGATAAGAATTAAAAATTAAATTAAAAGGCACTTGCCAATGTTTTAATTTGCCTGTTTAAAAAGCAAACACAAATATTTGATGCTGACTCTATCTTAAATTCCTCAAATCTAATTCAGTGAATCTCAGTAGCAGTAATTTATAACAAAATAGGATTTTTCTTGAATCTTATCAGGATGTAATGCTGACGACAAGAAAGTGATAACTTTTTCACTCAATTTACTCTTGCTAGGCTATCATTTTGGGTTTCCCTCAGAATTCAGTTGGTAAAGAATCCACCTGCAATGCAGGAGACCCTGGTTCAATTCCTGGGTTGGGAAGATCCCCCGGAAAAGGGAAATTTAGGCTACCCACTCCAGTATTCTGGCCTGGAGAATCCATGAACTGTATAGTCCATGAGATCGAAAAGAGTCAGACACAACTGAGTGACTTTCACTTTCTTTTCTTTCAGGCTATCATTTGAAATGCTGTTGGAAAGCAAAAATAATTCCTTTTTGAATGTTTATTATATGTCAGGCATTCCTCTGAGTAGTTTACATTTATTAGATCCTTTAAACCTCACAAGAACTCTGTGAATAAGATCTATAATCATTTCCATTTCACAGAACAGAAAACGGAGGCCCAGGAGGTTAAGGGACTTGGCCAGGTTTACCAGCTACCAAGTAGCAGTTTGCAGTGAAAAACTGTTTTCCTAATATCTTTACAATGCCAAACTGCAGTGAACGCTCAAAGTACATATTTGTCAATGTCAAGTCAATTGACAGTTTATAACTTATTTCTCATTGACCTGAAATATGTCTTAACACATTCTACAATATTTTTATGTATTAAGTATAAAATGAAACTTAGATTTAATTATATAGAAGGACTTTAAGAATCACTTTAGTAGAAGAGAAAAACTAAATTTTCTTTGGAAACATCAACAAAAATACAAAGAAATCACAGGTTATACCACCTTGTTTAATTCCTTTGTATAAGAAATTAAATTGTGTTGTGCTAAATCCATGTAACGTGAGGCTGTTATCCATGGATTGCTTTGAATTTTCTTTAAATTCCTTCTACACACTGCATTTATCCCAACTTAGTAAATCCATTTAAACCCCTACTTTGTGACTATCTGCCATGTGCTCTTTTTACCTAAAGGGTAAAACTAATGTTTAGCTGCTTCTATTTGCCTTAAGTAAAAGAAAACCCTAGTATGTCAATTACAGCCAGCTCTCAATTATCTGCGGTCATGGGACAGAGCCCACAAAAGCAAGGACAATTTAAATCCAGGAATAATTAGAGAAGTCTTAATTTTGACATTATTTTTATTCCTCCTCCTAACAAACCTTTCTTTTTTGGACTGAAATAGGTAGAAAATAGATACAATCAAATAGTACCTATTTTTTGGTTTGGTTTCTTTGCTTGTTTTTAATGCTTCTAACAGACCAGTGAAAAGGCTGATCTGAATAGAAATGTATCCAAAAACATCCCCAAACCAAATGAGCAAGGTAATATATGTGTTGTTGCTGTTTGGTCATGGTGTCCCATTCTTTGCGACCCCACAGACTGTAGCCCACCAGGCTCCTCTGTGTATGAGATTCCCAAGGAAGAATCCTGAAGTGGGTTGCCGTTTCCTCTTCCGGGAGATCTTCCCAACCCAGGGCTCAAACCACATCTTAACATGTATTATTTATTTGTCATTTAAAAGATTGTCAGGTGACTTTGGGGAGTATCATAAAATTAATTCTTGCCTGAGTTTTTCCCAAGAAATAAACCATGGCCCCACATTTGAAAAGTTTCAGATTTATCTTTCTTTCTTTTCATATTTTATCAGCTCACCAGGCATTGGGCTGGTGCCATCCTGTATCCAGTGATATTAGCACCTCCGTTGACTTGTGGCATGAAGCCTTCATTATGGAATCTTGCAGCCAATCAGAGTTGATGATATTGTATTAATAGTTCCATAATAAAATGAAAAAGATGGCCTTCATTTTGATGAAAGCTGTAAAGTAGCTATTGTGCTTGTTTGGTATTGCAAGGCCCAAATGTATTATTTATGCAATCTTTCTTTTGAAAGAAAAACTGAAAGAGCAGATTTCATTTTACAGCATTCAGTCAAAGCTATTGTCTCATGAATGTGAACATTTCTGCATTTTATTTCCTCAGAATGTAGAAGGTACTTTTCAGAGATCATCTAAGTAGGGATTTAAAAGTTTAAATACTGCTTTTAAAATAGGTAAGCCCTAATGAGTGAATCTATTGTTCCTACTGGTAGGTAAACTAAATCAACATTGCCATATGAGAACTTGTACCTAATTGGAGTCATAATTTTCAAGGTCTCAGATAGACACTAAGACATTGTTTGTTCATATTAGGAGAACAGAAAAAAAGTCAGTAATTTTACCAGACAGTAAGTTATCAAGAACAAATATACACAATCATAAAATACTTTTAAGACATGAAATCTATTTTGTCTAAGTATGTATTCCATCCTGTAGTTATTACACAGTAGTATAATTCTCAAAAAAATTATGTGATCATACTAAAAAATGTATGTAGGAAATAACCTATTCATTGTTATTGTCATTTAGTCACTAAGTCATGTCTGACTTTTTTCCAACCTTCTAGGCTCCTCTGTCCATGGAATTTTCCAGGCAAGAAACCTGGAATGGGTTGCCATTTCCTTTTCCAGGGAATCTCTCAGATCCAAAGATAGAACCTACATCTCCTGTATTGGCAGGTGGATTCTTTACCACTGAGCCACCAGGGAGGCCCAATTTACACAAAGAAACAAAATAAAAAGCAAAAATGAATTTTAATATGAAACACAGGTTTACAATGATAAAATGATGCAACAATTTTCTTGGTGATTTTATAGCCAGTATTTTATTTGAACATCATAAAACTTACAAATTAGGTTTAGTACATCCAGGGAAATTAGGTTTAGTACCAGCCAGGTGGCGAGAGTGGTAAAGAACTTGCCCACCAACTCAGGAAATGTAAGAGCAGCGGGCTTGATCCCTGGGTTGGGAAGATCCCCTGGAGGAGGGCATGGCAACCCACTCCAGTATTCTTGCCTGGAAAACCCATAGACAGAGGAACCCGGCAGGCTGCAGTTTACAGGGTTACACAGTGTTGGACACAACTGAAGTGACTTAGCATGCACACATGCACATCCATTTATCACACAGAGGTACTGAAACTTAGAGAAAAACCACCCAAGGACGCATAGCCATTTCAGTTGTGTATCTTGGACCTGTTTCTGATCTGATCCCAGTAGAATGTTTTCCCGGTCATACCATGGTCCATCTTCATCCAGCAGTTGCTTTCTTTGTCTATGAGCCACTAATGGTGAGAACTTGCTACTAAAAATTAACAACAAATCAAGCTAACTAATGAATTTCCAACCTAGATAGCATATTGAAAAGCAGAGACATTACTTTGCCAACAAAGGTCCACTTAGTCAAGGCTATGGTTTTTCCAGTAGTCATGTATGGATGAGAGAGTTGGACTGTGAAGAAAGCAGAGCACTGAAGAATTGATGCTTTTGAACTGTGGTGTTGGAGAAGACTCTTGGGAGCCCCTTGGCCTGCAAGGAGATCCAACCAGTCCATTCTAAAGGAGATCAGCCCTGGGTGTTCTTTGGAAGGAATGATGCTAAAGCTGAAACTCCAATACTTTGGCCACCTCATGTGAAGAGTTGACTCATTGGAAAAGACTCTGATGCTGAGAGGGATTGGGGGCAGGAGGAGAAGGGGATGACAGAGGGTGAGATGGCTGGATGGCATCACTGACTCAATGGACATGAGTCTGAGTGAACTCTGGGAGTTGGTGATGGACAGGGAGGCCTGGCATGCTGTGATTCATGGTGTCGCAAAGACTGAGCGGACACGACTGAGCGACTGAACTGAATTGAACTAAATGAATTTCCTAACAGAAAGATATATACTAAGTCCCACTTTTCTATGGCCATGGAGGATTCTATTTTGCTTAATTTTTTTTTCTCCCTAGAAAGGTACCTACTATGGGAAAAGTAAGTTTTTTTTCTTCTTCTAAGTTGGGTCTCCAGGGAACTATTTCTCAGTGTTCTCTACATTTCAGTTTTCATACTTTCTCCTGAAATAACAACGGGATATTTGAACTTATTAAGGATCATAAGGATTATAGTAAGCCTTAGTAAGGCTTCCTTCATGGCTCAGTTGGTAAAGAATCAACCTGCAATGTGGGAGACCTGTGTTCTATCCCTGGGTAGGGGAGATCCCCTGGAGGAGGGCATGGCAACCCACTCTAGTATTCTTGCCTGGAGAATCCCCATGGACAAAGGAGCCTGGAGGGCTACATTCTATGGGATCGAAAAGAGTCAGACACGACTGAGTGACTAAGCACACCACAAAGATCATTTGGTATTTGTGAAATTAAAGACTAAATGAAATTTCCTAGGAAATTTCCTAGGATGTAGAGTCTGGCCTCCATAATTTGTCATGCTGCTAAATAAAACTTGCTTGCACAACCACTAAGACTTAATTCAAAACCTGTCACCATATTTACTCTAATTGCACATGAAGAGTATTGTATAAAAATATAGACACAATCCAGTTTTACACTTGGCCAATGACCTTGCTTTCTATCTCATTGAGGGAATAGGAGCAAGAAAAAAATGTCATCATGCTCTCTTCTTCATGTTTACCTACCTACCTGCATCTATGTCTATACCCACTGCTTTCTCATCTGTTACAGAAAGTGCTCCTACATAGGAAAATCTCTTCTCCTTTTTTAATTAAAAAAATTTTTTTAATGAACACAGCATGTGGGATCTTAAGTTCTCCAACTGGGAATCAAACCTGTACCCCTTGGATTTAAAGTGCAGAATCGTAACCACTGGACCACCAGAGAAGTCCCAGAAGTCTCTTCTTGTGCAAAAAATCTCATGGCCTCTTGCCTAGTCGCCATCATTACTTCAGTAATGATTCTCCTTATCATCTACATCAATTAACTTTCCTTTCTTTCCACATTGTTATCCAGCCTGTTAAAAACAAACAAAAAAATTCTTTCTTGGCCCTACCTACCGTTCAGCTACCATCCCTCTCTTTACTTTCATTTATGCGAAATTTTACCAGAAGAGTTGTCTAGACCCATAGTCTCTAGTCCTCTAGTACTAATTACTCTTGAATCTATTCCGTTTTTTGAAACTCAACTGCTCCACCAGGTGTCCTTTTCAATGTCTCAGTCGTGTCTGACTCTTTGCCATCCCATCCCATGGACTATAGTAGCCTGACAGGCTCCTCAGTCCATGGGTTCTCCAGGCAAGAATACTGGAGTGGGTAGCCATTCCCTTCTCCAGGAGATCTTCCTGACCCAGGGATCAAACTCAGGTCTCCTGCATTGCAGGCAGTTTCTTTACCACCTGAGTCATCAGGGAAGCCCTTTCAAAGTCAATAATGAGCGCAAAGATGCTAAATACAGTGGTAAATTCTCAGTCCTCATCTTACTTGATCAGTCAGCAATATTTGACATAATTGGATCCTGGAGATTTCTTCTTAATTTTTTTTTTTTTGGCTATTTCAGAAAGCACATTTTAAGTCTCCTTTTCTTATTCTTCTTTATCGCTTCAACTTCATAATATTGTAGTGTCTTGGACCATAGTTCTT
The DNA here is from genome assembly GCF_055505025.1 of Bos grunniens. NCBI lineage: Eukaryota > Metazoa > Chordata > Mammalia > Artiodactyla > Bovidae > Bos > Bos grunniens. Next base: position 94,202,456 of record NC_141169.1, on the reverse strand, counting down.
CTGCCTCTTCTTCCTTCTTTCTGAATTCATTCCCTTGCTCTTACCCAGTGAAAGTGAAAGTGAAGTTGCTCAGTTGTGTCCGACTCTTTGCGACCCCATGGACTGTAGTCTACCAAGATCCTCAGTCCATGGGATTTTCCAGGCAAGAGTACCAGAGTGGGTTGCCATTTCTTTCTCCAGGGGATCCTCCCAACCCAGGGATTGAACCTGGGTCTCCTGCTTTGTAGGCAGACACTTAACCATCTGAGCCACCAGGGAAGTATTGTAGATTTAAATAACATCTGTATACTAATGACTTTCCAGCCTGAACCGTGCCCCTGTACTCCAGTCTTGAATATACCACTGCTTTTTTGAAATCTATATTTACATGTTTAACAGTCATCATTTAAACTCAGAATGTACAAAACTCTCAATCCTATTTTCTCCAACCTTTACCATTTCAAAGGATGGTAGCTCCATACCTCTAATTGCTTACTTCTAAAACCTTGTAGTCATGTTTACCTATCCATCATGCAGTATATTAGCAAATTTCAGGGCAAAAGCCTTTTGTTGAAAGTGAAAAAGGAGAGTGAAAAAGTTGGCTTAAAGTTCAACATTCAGAAAACTAAGATCATGGCATCTGGTCCCATTACTCATGGGAAATAGATGGGGAAACAGTGGAAACAGTGTCAGACTTTATTTTTGGGGGCTCCAAAATCACTGCAGATGGTGATTGCAGCCATGAAATTAAAAGACGCTTACTCCTTGGAAAGAAAGCTATGACCAACCTAGATAGCATATTGAAAAGCAGAGACATTACTTTGCCAACAAAGGTCCATCTAGTCAAGGCTATGGTTTTTCCAGTGGTCATGTATGGATATGAGATTTGGACTGTGAAGAAATCTGAATGCCGAAGAATTGATGCTTTTGAACTGTGGTGTTGGAGAAGACTCTTGAAAGTCCCTTGGACTGCAAGGAGATCCAACCAGTCCATTCTAAAGGAGATCAGTCCTGGGTGTTCATTGGAAGGACTGATGCTAAAGCTGAAACTCCAATACTTTGGCCATCTCATGCGAAGAGGTGACTCATTGGAAAAGACCCTGATGCTGGGAGGGATTGGGGCAGGAGGAGAAGGGGATGACAGAGGATGAGATGGCTGGATGTCATCACTGACTAGATGGACGTGAGTTTGAGTGAACTCTGGGAGTTGGTGATGGACAGGGAGGCCTGGCATGCTGCGATTCATGGAGTCACAAAGAGTTGGACATGACTGAGTGACTGAACTGAACTGAACCCTTAAAAGGGGCTTCCCTCATAGCTCAGTTGGTAAAGAAACTACCTGCAATGCAGGAGACCCCAGTTTGATCCCTAGGTCAGGAAGATCTGCTGGAGAAGGGATAGGCTACCCACTCCAATATTCTTGGGCTTCCCTTGTGGCTCAGCTGGTAAATAATCCTTCTGCAATGCAGGAGACCTGGGATCAATCCCTGGGTTGGGACGATCTCCTGGAGAAGGGAAAGGCTATCCTCTCCAGTATTCTGGCCTGTAGAATTCCATGGACTGTAAAGTCTATGGGGTCACAAAGAGTCGGACACGACTGGCAACTTTCACTTCACTTCACTTCACTTCACTTCACCTTTAAAAGGTATCCAGATTTTGACCTTAATCTCACCACCTTAGTCAAAGCCAGTGGCATCTCTTACCTGGAATATTACATTAGCTTTCTCTTTGATCTCACAGATTCTACCTCTACCCTTCTCTTTTTTTTTTCACACTCTGCTTTTTCTGTTGCTATATTTTTGGGGTTTCTTTTGGCCATGTCATGTGCGGCTTTTGGAGCCTGTTCCCTGATCATGGATCGAACTGGTGTCTCCTGTGTGGAAGCGTGGAGTCCTAACCACTGGACTGCCAGGGAAGTCCCTATCTTTACCCTCCTTAAGACTGTTCTTAAGATGTTAGCCAGAACAATTGTATTAAATCATAAGGCGGTCTGTGTAACAACTCTCCTTAAAGCCATCTGAGAGATTCCTATATAACTTTGAATAAAAGCCAAATTTTTATATTAATCCACAATGTTACCATTGTTTCCTTTCCCTTCCCTCAATCTCTTGGTAGCCATTCTGTTTCTTCCTTGTGCTTCCTTGAACATGATAGTCATGCTCTGTTTCAGGCTCTTCCACAGGTTTCTCTCTCAAGGGTCTTGAGGAAGACAAATAGAAATTCAGGGTTTCTTCACCTTTTACTCCATAATTGCTTCTTTTTTTCTTACAGTTATGTCTAAGTAGTTCTGAGTGGCTTTGTGACACCATTGTATGGAGTTCAGTGTATGAGATGTCATCCCACCTGAGTGTCTTCAATATCTACTCTGCCACCTTCCACAGTGACTTTCTGGTCTGGTCCTCCCTCATGAGCTCTTATAGTTTCACTAATTTCTATAATTTCTTTGTATTGCCCAGAGTGACTCTTCATAGTTTTCAGCTCTGCGGGCCATTTATGCATTTAGTTTCACAGTAAACCTTCTAAGGATGAGATGGTTAGATAGCATCACTAACTCAATGAACTGAACTTGAGCAAATTCCAGGAGACAGTGGAAGACAGGGAAGCCTGGTGTGCTGCAGTCTACGGGATCTCAAAGAGTCGGACACGACTCAGTAGCTGAACAACAATAAGAAAACCTTCTAATGCTCAAGGATCCTTCTGGGCTACAGAGAACTTGATGAAGCTATCTTAGCTCTTTCTGCCTATAAACATGATATGAATGAAGTGTTCTATCACTCCCTCCGTAGTCCAAGCATGGGGACACTGGGGGTGTTGTAAGTTACTTTTCTTTCTTTCCTCACTCCAAATTATTTTTGGTTTATATCTTTCTCTTATCAGGGATTCATTTTGGGCAGGGAAAGAAGGCAGATGTTTATTTTTCCAGAACCCACAAGATTCTCTTTTTCCCTTTCTGCATTTTCTCTCCATCCATGGAATATTGTATGGTGTTCAATAGTGCTGGAAGCTAGGGAGGCTTTGTTTTCCTTACTTCCAAGTCTCTCATCTATTTAAAAGTCCTGGATTTTGAGACACAAAACTAAGAACTGACTTGCACTTGGTTGGCTTCATTTTGCTGTATCCTCCCTTCCTTGTGGCAGAAAGCATGGAACTCTAGCCGCTCTGATGGCTACTGAGAGACAGGAATTAAAGAAAAAAAAAGTTCTTCAATTTGTATGCAAAATATTATCCTACTGCATAGACTGTATCACCTATTTAGAAGGAAACATAAAATATGCTCTCGCATATTGTTTGTCCTGGGAATTATGTATCCAGGGTTTGATGTAGCTTAGTTGATGATCAATGAGTTTTACATACAGCTATAGGCTTCTTGAAGTTTCAGTTTCAAGGAACTTTATTTCAAAGAATCATTACATTTCTGTAAATTATATATAATGTATATATATATCCTCCAAACATTCCAGAGTTAGCTTTTGCTTTTATAAACTTTAAAAAATTAGGAAGTCTATAGCCATAATGAAAAAAAAAATACATGAAAAAGAAATACTGAATAGTTAATATCTAAGCTCCTTTCTGGAAAGACAAAATATTCTGGTGGTGTTTCACTGATATTTGCTCAGAAAGTTGTTGTTATCCTTTTTTAATTTTTCTTTCTCTTTTTCCCCACTTTCCTCCTTTCTTGTTCCTCCTCTCTTTTGCATGGACTAATTAAAATTGTCTCCTCTGTAGTCATTTTACTCACATTGACCTAAAGCATTTTTTTAAGTCCCAGTGTGTGCCTTGATAGCACATAAATAATCAACATTAGATTCTGCTTTCTGGGAATTTAAATGTCCTAGTTTCTCCCATTTACATCCCCAAATTCTGAATTATTAAAGAATTGCCTTTTTCTTAAAAACAAAATTTAAAATCCAGATGGCCCAACCCTAACTCCTTTTATTTCTTCCCTTCTTCACTCCTGGTGAGAAAGGCATCTTTTGGTATAATGTTGTATGAAAATTTTATTATATGAAATACTTTATACCATACTATGATAGCAAGGATTCCCAGGTGATGCAGTGGTAAAGAATTCACTTGCCAAGACAGGACATGCAAGACATGTGTGTTTGATCCCTGGGTGGGGAAGATCTATTGTAGGAGGAATTGGCAACCCACTCCAGTATTCTTGCCTGGAAAATCCCATGGACAGAGGAGCCTGGTGGGCTGCAATCCATGGGTTGCAGAGTCGAACACAACTGAGTGACTGAGCAGAGCATGATAGCAAAATGAAACGTTTGTTTTTTACAGATGCTATATTGTGAAGCATGTGAAGGACCTAAGTCTACTCCTGCAAAGGTCAGGATCTGTCACTGCCTTCCAGGTGAGATCCAGTAATGATGTTCTCTCGTCCCTACGGACTGCTGCCAGGATTGGAAAGGGATCCAGGGAGTCAGGGCTAAGATGGTTAAAGGAATGAGGGAACCTGGAGGTAAGGATGCTAGAAACAGAATGAATTCCTGGATGACCCATTCAAGTCTGGGATGGAACATAGTCAGCAGTGTTTCTCTATCTTAGCATTGTTTTTGTGTTCATAATCAGAAATTTTCTTTCTGGTATAAAAGTACCTGTGCACTCACTTCCAGAGAGTGCCATAAAATGGAGGAGCCCATTTATAAGTAAGAGATTCTACAAATTTCATACCTCTGAAATGGTTAAGACCAGAGCAACAAAGAGAAGAGAAAACACCAGATTGTGTACTAAAGGTGTTGACTTTTTGTTGTAAAAGTGTGTCATTTGGTGATGAATTTTCTTTTTCTGAGGACTCTGATAAGTTATCATTAATATTGTGCTCTGTGATGGCCTGGGTGGATGGGATGGGGGTGGCACGAAGGTCCAAGGTGGAGGGGATATATGTGTACATATAGCTGATTCATTTTGTTGTACAGCAGAAACTAACACAACATAGTAAAGCAATTCATACTCTAATAAAAGAATAAAAACATTATATGCTGATTTGGAATGCAATGGTCTTAGAGACATTGGAACATTTATTGTTCAGCTGTGGCGTTTTCTCTCCACTGAGGTACACTATGACTCTGAAATACATGAGGTATTCTTATATATACTAGGTCTAACTGGGAAAGATATTTCAGGTAAGGAACTTAATTAATTACCTTGCAATTACCTCTGAAAAGATGAGTACCTTTGACAAGATATGGGAGCTGTCTGTGCACCATTTTGAAAATTGGGATGAAGTTGGGGAATGGGATGGGAAGGGAGGTGGGAGGGGGCTTCTGGATGGGGAAAATACGTGTGCCCATGGATGATTTATGCCAATGTTTGGCAAAAACCACTACAATATTGTACAGTAATTAGCCTACAATTAAAATAAATTAATTAAAAAAAAAGAAAAAGAAAATTGGGATGAAATGACCTAGATGAGAACTTCTGAGGTCAGAAGTGGCTTCCTTTGTGAATTCACTTCTTTATCATCCAGCTGGCTCCCATACCCTCATAGTAAATCTCTTTGGAGCAAATCTGTTTGATTCTGATGTCATCTGGTAGATGACCATTTGGTCAGGTGGAAAGAAGACAATATTCTACTTTTGGCCGTTTTTATTCCACTCTAATTCTCAGCAGATGAAAATTATTTTAGACTGTCTCTCTTGTTTTCTTCCTTTTTCACTTTTGTCATTTATAATATGTGTAAATAAGCCAAGGGGAAAGACAATTTCGCCCTTTATTAGTGGTTCTCTCTCACATGACTCTGTTTGCATTAACAAATATATTCTTTCTTCCCTTCATTAATGTGCTCATTCTGTGAACACTTCTCAGGCATTTGTCACATGCCAGGCCCTGGAGAAGGCAATGGCACCCCACTCCAGTACTCTTGCCTGGAAAATCCCATGCACGGAGGAGCCTGGTGGGCTGCAGTCCATGGGGTTGCAAAGAGTCAGACACGACTGAGCGACTTCACTTTCACTTTCATGCATTGGAGAAGGAAATGGCAACCCACTCCAGTGTTCTTGCCTGGAGAATCCCAGGGACGGGGGAGCCTGGTAGGCTGCTGACTCTGGGGTCACACAGAGTCAGACACGACTTAAGTGACTTAGCAGCAGGCCCTGGAGAGCACACATGTCCTGCCCTAGTAGAGGTTATACCCTACAAAATATAATGAGTCATGTAAATAAAAATATTTTAAAAAAATTCTTTGAGGGCCTGTTGAGGAAACATGTACATATTTAAGTGGAATACAATGATCAATTTCACTCAAGGACAGACAGATCTTAAAGTGTGTAAACTTAAGTATTTCTATGAGTACATTTCCATTATTAAATATTCTTTTAATTTCACTCTAGGCTTCAGAATTTTATGCGTTTGTATCAACAGATTTTTAATATACATAAAATAGCATGATATCTCTGCTATCTCTATGGTTACATTAAGACATCTGGTCCCAACAAAGACAAATATCATATAATATCACTTACATATGGACCCTAGAAAAATGATACAAATGAATTTATTTACAAAACAGAAACAGACTCATAGACATAGAAAACAATCTTATGGTTAGCAAAAGAGGTGGAGGAGAGGAAGGATAAATTAAGAACTTGGGATAACAGATACATACTGTTATCTATAAAACAGATAAACAATAAGGACCTACTGTGTAGCCCAGGGAATTATATTCAGTATTGTGTAATAACATATAGTGGAAAAGAATCTGAAAAAGAATATATGTGTGTGTGGGTGTATATATATATATATATGAGTCACTTTGCTATACACCTGGAACTAGCACTATATTGTAAATCAGCTATACTTCTGGGATGGACAGGTTGGCATATTTAAAATGGATAACAAACAAGGATCTACTGTAAAGCATGTGAAACTCTGCCCGATGTTATGTGGCAGCCTGGATGGGAGGGGTATAAAATAAAAATTAATTAATTAGCTTTTTGAAAAAGACTTCTGATCCCACTCTATATTCATGGTGAAGGTCTGTGTGATATAAGCTTCCACAGGGTCTTTGTGCCAAGCTAAATTCCTAAATTAAAACTGGGAACAAGACCACTGCCCTCTGATCAAGCTGATTACCACTGTAAACCATTTCTGACTATTTCAGTGAAGCTTTTCAAAAAGAAGCACTTTAATGTCTCTTGACCACAGCTTGATTGTCAGGAATGAGAAACTCAGTCTTATCGAGGACTTGGTTTAGTTCACAAACTTTCAGAAATACCTACTGAAGTTTAAGAAGCAACATTCAATTTATGCAGAGTTATAAGGAAAGCATGTTTTCCCAGGTGGCACGAGTGGTAACAACAACAACAACAAAACTCCCCTGCCAACGCAGGAGACTCAAGAGACCCAAGTTCAATCCCTGGGTCGGGAAGATTCTCTGGAAGAGGGCATGGGAACCCACTCCATTCATGCACATAGGGATGCGTGTGTGCTCAGTCACTTTAGTCAGGTCCCACTCTTTGTGATCCCAAGGACTGTAGCCCACCTGGTTCCTCTGTCCATGGAATTTTCCAAGCATGAATACTGGAGTGGGTTGCCACTTCCAGGGGATCTTCCCGACTCAGAGATCGAACCCACATCTCTTGCATCTCTTGCATTGGCAGGCGGATTCTTTACCACTCTGCCACTTGGGAAGCCCTGAGTTATAGGGATAAAGAAGATTAAATTTCTTTAGTGAACTTAGCATTAGCCATCTACAAGTTCTCACACAGGATGGACACACCCTGGTCTTCTTTCAATTAAAGGGGAAAAAAACTCATCAGGTTGTATGACAAATATTTATCCATCCCCAACTGAATGGTGGAGTAAAGACAAAAAGTAGCAGCAGAATGCATCACTGAAGCCACACAACTCCGTCCATGTTGTTAAGCATTTAAGGTCTACACAGAGCAGTGGCATGCTGCAGCAGTAGCATTCCAAAGTGATTTTTCTGCAATCAGAGTTTCATTCATTACCCAATTTTCATGCAACTCCCCTGGCATTTGAAATATGTTTCAAGGTAGACTCCCCAAGGGCTTTTCCCCCTCCCATAATAACTGATCTGCTGTGTCCAAAGATAGATCTAAATATCTTTGGTGCAAATTACTTGAGGCCTGCAGAGCATGATTCTCTGTCATCTCCATCACATTTCACACCTACGGAACTGATAACAGATTAATATCTAGGCTGAAAATATTTCATCAGCGTCTCTGGCTAAGGCACCTTACATTATTTTATCTGGGGGCACCAATAAAAGGAGGAGGAGGCCCAGAAAGAAAAAAAAGTTATTTGCACTCAGAGAGGAGGGGAAAAAAAAAAAAGAATTTCCTTTAGTATTATGAGAAAGGCAACAAGGCTGGTCTTGGCAAAGTTCTCTGCTCCGATTATGTATACACTTTTATTCAATCATTGTATCGCTTGGTGTCTGACATTTGGTCAATAGTGCAATCTACCACCGATCAGAATAAAACAGCCACCCCAGAGCACCTTGGAATTTCATTAGTTTCCTTTCAATGTAGTCCTTATAACTAGATGTTTATTTGGAAACACAAATTTAAAGTTCAATTCTGTGCCTTGTCAATATTAGTAAAAAGTCAAAGATCCTAGACATTACTGTAAACCTGATTTTTTTCCTATTTATTTACTTATTCAATTGGAGAAAAAGAGTTGAGAGAGGGACAGTAGGGTGTCGGAAAAAAAATTAAAAATTAAATTTGGAATAAAAAAGAATTAGACAAATTTTACTAGTATGAAGGAACTTTTTCTTCCATAATTGAATTTATCAGTACAAAAATATGCAGAAGAAATAATTTTGCACACATATTTAGTTTTCTGTATATGTGTAAAATGGCTCAGTGGTAAAGAATCCACCTTCCAATGCAGGAAATGCAGAAGATGCGGGTTTGATTCCTGGGTGAGGAAGATTTCCTAGAGGAGGAAATGGCAACCCACTCCAATATTCTTGCCTGGACAGAGAAGAGCTTGGTGGGCTACAGTCCACAGGGTCGCAAAGAGCCGGACACGACCGAGTGACTAAGCACATAGATAGACGCACATGTATGTGTAAAGGACGTTAATAGTGAAGATCAGTAGGAAAATAGTAATATTAACATATAATGTTGTTGATTATAAAGAAACAGCACAATGTGATGTGACAGAATGGATTTGGTTTTGTCCCGATCTAGGTGTGAATAGTGGTTCAACCACTATTATCTGTTGGCTTTAGCATCAGTTTTGCTGAAGCCTCTATTTTCTCATTTGAAGATTAGGGTAGTGATAACAACTTGATGGGCATGAGGTGAAATATAATAGTATTCATCTAAATCATTTGACATTGTTGTTGCTGTTCAGTTGCCTAGTCATGTCCTACTCTTTGTGACCTCATGGACTGCTGCATGCCAGGCCTCCCAGACCCCAGTTTGCCCAAGTTCATGTTCAATGCACAATAATTGCCATCCAGCCATCTCATCCTCTGATGCCCTTTTCTCCGTCTGCCCTTAATCTTTCCGAGCATCAGGGACTTTTCTAATGAGTCGTCTGTTTGCATTAGATGACCGAAATATTGGAGCTTCAGCTTCAGCATCAGTCCTTCCAGTGAATATTCAGAGTTGATCTCCCTTAAGATTGACTGGTTTGATATTTAATAGTATTATTGACTGGTTTGAAATATAATAGTATTTATCTAAATCAGTTGACATAGTAAACTCTTAATATTCATTTTCTCTTAGCTCTTCCCTCTTTTTGCACAGCAATCAGAATAACAATTAGACAGTGATCTCACAACTTAAAAACTATTTTTATTGTCCATCATACATTCTTTTCCTTCTTTATTCATACTAGATCTATTTTGTCTCAAATGAATGGATACGCTTTAAGGCTGTATAGGAACAAATGAATGAATTGATAAAAGGATAAATAAGAAATTATGTTCTTATAAGAATAAGTCAAATGCTGTAAATGTTTATATTAAAACTTTCTGAGGAAAGAAATTTCACTGGTAAATTAGATTCTTTTTTTGGGCTGGAAGGGAAAGTGAAAGTCACTCAGTCGTGTCTGACTCTTTGCGACCCCACGGACTATACCGTCCGTGGAATTCTCCAGGCCAGAATACTGGAGTGGATAGCTGCTCCCTTCTCCAGGAGATCTTCCCAATCCAGGGCTCAAACCCAGGTCTCCCACATTGCAGGCTGAGTCTTTACCAGCTGAGCCACCAGGAAAGCCCTTTATTGCGCTATTGGTTAAATATTTTAACAGTGTGCTGAAAGAATATGGTCAAGGCATTATTGGTATGCCACATATAATCTTAAAGTGTTATTTTTAGATAAAAAGGAATCCCAATAAACTTGTAAAAGAGACCAAAACACCTGGTATTGTGGTAAAATTGGCAACTTCGAGTGTTTTTAAAATTAAAAAATATTTAATTGTATCATAACACATTTTTAACTTCTTTCTTTTGAACTGTCAGGAAACAGTAACATTCATGTCCCATCTTTGTGTGTGTGTGCAAGTGAGTATGTGTGTGTGTGTGTGTGTGTTGTTCTGTTTAGAAGCTTTGGAGTCATTTTCTAAATTACGGCACATGACAGCAAATGCAGTACTGAACTTCCCATTCATACTTTAGTTTTGAGCTTCATTTGCAATTGCTTTTGTGTGCTTCAAGTCAGTTAAATATTATTCTATATTTTGCTTTTTTCACAATATTGATTTGGGGTATTATGGTGGGAGTTAATCTCTTCTTATTGGTTTATAAGAAGTGAAAATATATCAGAACACTATAAGGTTAATTATCTCATAGCAATTTCATGTATTTTACAACATTTCTTTGGGAGATACATTTTTCAAATAAGTAATAATTATGACCGTGATTAATACTTATTGGGCCCTTTTGTGTGTATTAGTCGCTTAGTCATGTCTGACTCTTTGTGACCCCAGGGACTGTAGCCATCCAGGCCCTGCTGTCCATGGAATTTTCCAGGCAAGCATACTAGAGTGGGTTGCCATACCCTTCTCCAGGGATCTTCCCCACCCAGGGAATGAACCTGGGTCTCCTGCACTGAAGGCAGACTCTTTACCATCTGAGTCACCAGGGAAGCCCACTGGGTCCTTGAAGTGAAGTGAAGTGAAGTGAAGTGAAGTCGCTCAGTCGTGTCCGACTCTTTGCAACCCTGTGGACTGTAGCCCACCAGGCTCCTCCGTCCATGGGATTCTCCAGGTAAGAATACTGGAGTGGGTTGCCGTTTCCTTCTCCAGGGGATCTTCCTGACCCAGGGATCAAACCCAGGTTTCCTGCATTCCAGGCAGACGCTTTAACCTCTGAGCCACCAGGGAAGCCCCACTGGGTCCTTAGCATGTGCCAAGAATTGTTCTAAGTTCTTAAGGCATATCAATCCATTTACTCTTCACTACAAACATCATGAGGTGAGGGGGTATTTTTTTCTCCTATTTTGAGGATGAGAGGACTAGGGCACAGAGAGACCCAAGACCACACAGAGACCGAGGGGAAGAATCAAGACATAAATCCTATCTATCTCTAGACCCAGAGATAGCCTGTTCATCTTTCTTTTTTTTTTTTTTTCTTTAATAGAAAATTATTTAATTAGTATACATGTGTTCCGCATCCTGAACCCTCCTCCCTCCTCCCTCCCCACACCATCCCTCTGGGTCATCCCAGTGCACCAGCCCCAAGCATCCAGCATCGTGCATTGAACCTGGACTGGCATCTCGTTTCATACATGACGTTTCACATGTTTCAATGCCATTCTCCCAAATCTTCCCACCCTCTCCCTCTCCCACAGAGTCCATAAGACTGTTCTATACATCTTACCTACAAGACTAGGCTGCCTCAGTAATAGAGGTGTTTAGCACAGCATCTTTCTACACATTGGGAAACTCCAAGATGAGACTATAAATAGTTCCTCCAGCATAGTATACTAAAGAGCATTGGAATCTGAAGACAAGTTATGAAACATTTAATGTATACTTTTTCTGAAGAGACTACAGGATTATTAATATAATGCATGCAATGTGTGCTAAGTCACTTCAGTCATGTCTGACTCTGTAGCCTGCCAGGCTACTCTGTCAATTGGATTCTCTAGGCAAGAATACCAGAGCAGGTTGCCATACCCTCCTCTAGAGGATCTTTCTGACCCAGGGATCAAACCCAAATCACTTATGTCTCCAGAACTGGCAGGTGAGCTCTTTACCACTAGCACCACCTGGGAAGCCCTATTAATATAATGATCAACGTTCAAGTTCTCATGAGGAATAACTTTCAACTCTTTACCAGAGTATCAATGAAAATACAGAGATATTAATGGAAAATCTATAAAGACTGAGCTTCTTTTTCATATTTATAATACCGAACCCAGAGTTCACTGGCTCTTATTAAATTATTTTTAAAAACGAGCAGGGGATATTTGTTCTTTTGCTTTTTCTGCATTCTTTCCTTCTAGAAAGATTCTCCCCACTGCAAGAGGTTTTGACAGAGCTGTTAATCAAGAATACCCAACTTCAGGACAAGGGTCCAGAGTAGACACAAGATCTCTGATCTTTCTGATTCTCTGTCATGCTAAACTTCTTGCTGTCTCAGGGACTTTGTATTTCTGGTTCCCTCCTTCTATGCTTCCCTTCCCCTAGATATTCACAAAGCTTCCGTCTAGCCATCATGTTTTGTTATTTAGATCTCATTTGAATTGTCTACACAGAGGGCACTGAGAGAATCATTATGTCTAAATAAGCCCTACACTTCCCATTCAGTGCTGATGATCTCTATTTTATTTCCTTTACAGAACTTACTACTATCTGGCGTTGTGTGTCTCTTTCCACTAGAGTATAAACACATGAGTGAAAGGAGAGAACTTGTTTGTCAGAGTGTTCCTGGAACGCTAGGCAATGGGCTGGCATATGTGAGCTGTTAAGTAAATACTGGTGACAAAGTTGAATGTGTGGCAGCAGATACTTTTTTTCTTAAAACAGTTTGAGTTGGGTTTGATTGATAAATTCCTGGTTCTTTAATATATGATATTATCACATACACTAGATGAACTTTTAATTTTCATGTGTTTATTTTTCAAAGTGGCGTCATATTTTCTTTTCTTTCAGCTTTACTGAAATATAGTTGACTATGTAAGTTTAAAGTGTACAGCATATATCATTTGACTTAATCATCATGAAATGATTACCACAGTAGGTTTTGTGAACATTCAATATCTCCTACAGATACAAAACTCAAAAAGTAGAAAACAAATTTTCCTTGTGATTAGAACTCTTAAGATTTACTTCCTTGAGTATGCTCACTCACTCAGTCGCGGCCAACTCTTTGCGACCCTGTGGATTGTAGCCCACCAGGCTCCTCTGTTCAGGAGATTCTCCAGGCAAGAATACTGGAGTGGGTTGTCATTTTCTTCTCCAGGGGATCTTCTTACTCCTTTGATGACTTTCATATATAACATACAGTAGTAGTAATGTCAATTATATTAATCATATTGTATATTACATCCCTAATACTTATCTTATCTTATAACTGGAAATTTGTACCTTTTGACCACTTTAACTAATTTCCTCTGCCCACCCGACCACCCACCCTCCCCTCTCTTCCCCCAGGTAATTACAAATCTAATCCCCTTTTTAATGAATTTGTTTGTTTGTTGAAGTATAATTGACCTACAACACTATGTTAGTTCCTAGTGGTCTAGTTATCGTCTGTCACCATACAAAGATACTACATTATTACTGACTATATTCCACATGCTGTACATTTCATCCTCATGACTCATTTATTTTGTAACGTCTGTATCATGATGATTTAAAAAAACAAAGACTTTCTACATTTATAAGATAGATATAAAAATACTAGCAGTATTATTTTACATGGCAATGTTATAGTCCAAAAATGTGTTGGATAGGACTTCCCTGGTGGCATAGTGGATACGAATCCTCCTGCTAATGCAGGGGACACAGGTTCAATCCCTGGTTCGCAAAGATTCCACATGCCAAGAAGCAACTAAGCCCGTGTACAACTTCTTAGTCTGTCCTGTAGGGCCCACGAGCCTCAACTACAGAGCCCACGTGCTGCAGCTACTGAAGCCTGTGTGCCGAAAGACTGTGCCTCGAAGCAAGAGAAGCCACCTCAATGAGAAGCCCGAGCACTGCCATGAAGAGCAGCCCCCACTCTCCATGACTAGAGAGCCCTCTTGCAGCAATGAAGAACCAGTGCAACCAAAATAAGTAAATAAATATTAAAACAATATGTTGGACAATCGCTATTTTGCAAACTTAGTTAAAATATTTTTTCTTAATCAATGCAGTCATAGGTCCTAACTCCATGTCATTATAACCAGTACTATTTTAGAACCTGTAGAAATGCAAAACACATAAAAGCAATAAGGCATGAACATGACACACAGCAAATAAGCAGACAGGCTAATGTGAGTAGCAGTAGAACACATTAAAAATGTGTTGAGTTAGAGAACGATGGGATTGTATGAACTGACATACCTGAGGATGACCTTTTGGAGGGTATAGAACCAAATCTGGATGTGTAACTGTGGAGAAGTGTTTGGTGATGAACCAAAGCCCAGCTTAAAGAGCTAAAGTAAGGACAAGTGTGATTTGCACGAGGGCTGTAGGGAGCAGGCCACTGTCCAATGAAGAATTCATTGGCAGAGTGGAGAAGAATAAGTTGGTGAGGTCAGGTTAGAAATGAGAAATTAAGGTCATAAATTATAAGTATTTAGTTTTTACCTTATTTACACTAGAGATTTTTGCAAAGAAAAATAGTCTCATGATAAGTATTTTAGGAAATTGATCCAGTATCTGTGTATAGCATAACTCTAATAGGAAAGAGGTCAATGTACAGAATAATTGCAATGGGAAATGCTAACCCTTTAGAAATCTGTACTTCAGCTGATATGGAAGGAGAGGTGGTGAAGACTCTATGCAGAGGGAAGAAAAGAGAGCTCATTTAAACTGAATGCTCAATATAAAATAGGAGACTGTAAAGCAATTATTCTTCAATTAAAAAGTAAAAAAATAGGAGACTCCAAAGCAATTATTCTTTAATTAAAATATAACACAGCAAAAAATAAAACAGGAGAAAAACCAGAGTTAAGACTGACTTCCTACTTTTGAAAGAATGGAAAGAATATGAGACCAACAGTGGAAATACTTAAATTGGATATAGACCTAATTTAGGGATAATTGTGAATTTGGTTTTGATAATGTAAGGCAATGGTAACATAAGTAAGTAGAAAGTTTCAAATAGCAGTTGAAGTAAGAGACCAAAGTAATAGCAATAAATTGACATTCATAAGCACTGAATTCATAACTACAGAAACCTTCTTACCCACAGCGATTAGGGCTCACAATACCTTTAGGGACCCACAAACCTTTATTTTTTTTTAATTAAAGACAAAAAATAAGCTTTTTGATCAAAACATGCTTTACCATATATTATAGTTTGTCTTTATACCAATGCAGTCATAAAACATAACTAAAGCTTTTGTTTTATGGAAGAAGAGGCCTGGGAAGGAAAAAGGGCTGAGGCCCCATACAAATCATGATGGTGTCTTTTATTTTTATTTTTAAATATTTTTTTGATGTTGACCATTTTTTAAAGTCTTTATTGAATTGTTACAATATTGCTTCTGTTTTATGTGTTGGGTTTTTGGCTGCGAGGCATGTGGGAATTTAACTCCCCAACCAGGGATGGAATCCATGCTTCCTGCATTGGCAGGTAAAGTCTTAACCACTGGACCAGCAGGGGAGTTCTGATGGTGTCTTTTAGATTTAGCCATGATTGTGAAAAGAAATAATTAGGGAGTGAGCAGAAGGCAAAGGCTGAGTCTTAGAGCAATGGTTCCTAAAATGTGTTTTTCCCTTGACATACACACTCACACGTAAGCCCTGCAAGCTCCCGAGTGCACACAGCAGTGTGTGGCACACAGAGCACGCTTTCTCCGGGTGCCGGGTAACTGGGGTTGGAATCCCGCCAGCAGGCATGGTAACTGTGTTTTATCCAGATCATGGTGACACAGTCTGCAATATGTGGATTCTATCAATCCCCTTGCTCTCTGCTTAAGGGACTGATTAAAAAGCAATAAAAAAGAGACATTAAATTAGCTTTTCCAATCCATTTTTCTTTGTTTAGAGCCAGCATTTGTCATTTTTTGGAAACAGAGACATAAAATTACACAAAAACAATGGTCATGGTTTTAAACATGAACACAGGAATGAAAAGATTAAACAGTACTTTTCCTCATTTGAGATTGGTAAGGACCTTTTTTTGATGTATTTGATTACCCACAAGACTCTTTAGGTCCCCAAACTGAGCTCACTGATGGTAACATAAGGCTATTTGGCTGTGTTACTTAAAGTAACATAAAGATGTTAAATCTATTTGCAAGGCTCTAGGTCCCAACCCTAATTGTGATTTAAGAAGAAAAAGAAAGAACAAATATTATGTGTCATTCATATTTTCTAGGCATTTCCCTCAAGGTTTCTATCTTGGATTCCTCTTATGTCCAACATCAAAGGATTGCTATCCAGTTTATTTGTGAGAAGTTGTATTTAAACTTTATCTAAAATTAGATTGATCACAAATTATCTTGTTTTTATTTTTTCTTATTCACTTCTAAAACTGTGCTCCTTTTGTTTCTGGACAAACTTTTCTAAAGAAATGACTGCATTTCTTCTACACTGCACATAATAAAGTTGACTGCATAATTGAGTAGGTTGACAGCGTCAGTTAGCAAACTCACCGTAAATTCTGAGACCAACCCTTCCCAACAGTTGGCTGACAATGGTTGAGATGACAACAGAAATAATTTCAAGCAGTAACAAAAACAGATTTAAGCTAGTGCACACCACAGTACAAGCCTTTTCTTTTTAAATGATATAAAAAGGAAAGCAATCAAAGGAGAAGGAGGCAACATGCCCATTAGGTACAGCACAAAGTCTCAGGCTATTGCAGTAAGTTATTTACAAAATCAAGTTACAGTCCATCCTTTGTCCTTACCAGCAGGTGCAGCTATTAAGCAGGAAACATTCAAATACACTATGGCCTTGAGGGGAAAAATAAATAGATGGTTTCCTTTCCCTTCCATTACAAATGCCTGACTCTGGTATGATAATTTAATAATTCAATTTCATTTGCCAGGAAAAATTAGCTATTTATTTGGAGCCTTGAAATCGCTGAACTCTGAATGCTTCTGTGTGATTCAAATCTTACCTTGCTTATTTACTTATAGTAAATGCCTTTTTGTCCTCTCCACTCTTTATACCATTACTTTACCTTCAAGGTATTTGGAAAAAAGCTAAAGTAGAGTGTATGTTTAAAGGAAGAGGAATCAGCTATACATTTCTTTTCTAAAAGGTGAGCTATCCAGACATAGGCTAAAAGCAGCCTTGTTTTATTGAAAACTGACCTGAGTTCACCTCTGCATGTGATATCACCATGTGAGTGAGTACTAGACAGTGCTCTTGGTGTGTCCAGGGGGAAAGTGTATCACATGCAGTGTGTGCGGAGAGTCTGCAGAATGTGGAAAGGAGACTGAGGAACCAGGAAAGCATTGGTCTAAGGAGCAAAGAGAGTGAGATGTGGTTATGAAAGTTGCGGGATAAAAACAATGCAGTGAGCAATGTTTTCCCTCCAGAACAATACAAGGATGAGTCATCAGCCCTATCAAATGCTGTCAAGTGACCTCCCCCACACTGAACTCTTGTTGATTAGAATAGTTTTGGGGAAATCTGCCTAATGTGAAGCCAGATCAGCGGGTAGAGTGAATACAAGAGGCAAGGCATATTTAAAACTTCCTTTAAGTATCTTGGTATAAATGGAGGAAGCAAGTTAGAACAGTATTGGGGAGAATGGATTTTAGGGGCAGAAATAGGAAATGGAGTTTAAAGGTACAGTACCATTTAAAGATAAAAGAAAAAAAATACTTTTCAGGAGATCTAGGAAGCGGTGGGAAAGGCTGACTTCTGAAGCTCATAGAACTGTATTCATTTGGTGGGGAAGCTTTATCTTTCTTTCTGAGGCAACCGGAAAGAGATAAAGATGCGAGTGTGTGTGCAGTGTGCTCAGTCATGTCAGATTCTTTGCCACCCCAACTGTAGCCTTCCAGGCTCCTCTGTCCACAGAATTTTTTAGGCAAGTGTACTGGAGTGGGTTGCCATTGCTTACTCCAGGGGAAAAAGGAAGAGAATTCCAGAAAAACATCTACTTCTGTTTTAGAGACTATGCCAAAGCCTTTGATTGCATGGATCACAACAAACTGTGGAAAGTTCTTCAACAGATGGGAATACCAGACCTCTTTACCTGCCTCCTGAGAAATCTGTATGTAGGTCAAGAAGCAACAGTTAGAATCGGACATGGAACAATGGACTGGTTCAAAACTAGGAAAGGAGTACGTCAAGGCTATATATTGTCACCCTGTTTATTTAACTTATATGCAGAGTACATTATGCAAAATGCAAGGCTGGATGAAGCATAAGTTGGAATCAAGATTGCTGGGAGAAATATTAATAACCTCAGATATGCAGATGATACTGCCCTTATGGCAGAAAGCAAAGAGGAACTAAAGAGCTTCTTGATGGAAGTGAAAGAGGAGAATGAAAAAGCTGGGTTAAAATGCAACATTCAAAAAATGAAGATCATGGCATCCGGTCCCATCACTTCATGGTAAATAGATGGGGAAACAATGGAAACAGTGACAGACTTTATCTTCTTAGGCTCCAAACTTACTGCAGATGGTGACCACAGTCATGAAATTAAAAGATGCTTGCTCCCTGGAAGAAAATCTATGACCAACCTAGACAGCACATTAAAAAGCAGAGACATTACTTTGCCAACAGAGATCTGTCTAGTCAAAACTATGGTTTTTCCAGTTCAGTTCAGTCGCTCAGTTGTGTATGGCTCTTTGCAACCCCGTGAACCCCAGCACACCAGGCCTCCCTGTCCATCACCAACTCCTGGAGTTTACCCAAACTCATGTCCATTGAGTCAGTGATGCCATCTAACCATCTCATCCTCTGTCGTCCCCTTCTCCTCCTGCCCCCAATCCCTCCCAGCATTAGGATCTTTTCAAATGAGTCAGCTCTTTACATCAGGTAGCCAAAGTATTGCAGTTTCAGCTTCAACATGAGTCCTTTCAATGAATACCCAGGACTGATCTCCTTTAGGATGGACTGGTTGCAGGTCCTTGCTGTCCAAGGGACTCTCAAGAGTCTTCTCCAATACCACAGTTCAAAAGCATCAATTCTTTGGTGCTCAGCTTTCTTCACAGTCCAACTCTCACATCCATACATGACTACTGGAAAAACCACAGCCTTGACTAGACAGACCTTTGTGGACAAAGGAATGTCTCTGCTTTTTAATATGTTGTCTAGGTTGGTCATAAGTTTCCTTCCAGGGAGTAAGCGTCTTTTAATTTCATGGCTGCAATCACCATCTGCAGTGATTTTGGAGCCCAAAAAATAAAGTCAGCCATTGTTTCCACTGTTTCCCCATCTATTTCCCATGAAGTGATGGGACCAGATGCCATGATTTTCATTTTCTGAATGTTGAGCTTTAAGCCAACTTTTTCACTCTCCTCTTTCACTTTCATCAAGAGGCTTTTGAGTTCCTCTTCACCTTCTATCATAAGGGTGGTGTCATCTGCATATCTGAGGTTCCGGCAATCTTGATTCCAGCTTGTGCTTTTTCCAGCCCAGTTTCTCACGATGTACTCTTCATATAAGTTAAATAAGCAGGGTGACAATATACAGCCTTGACGTACTCCTTTTCTTATTTGGAACCAGTCTATTGTTTCATGTCCAGTTCTAACTGTTGCTTCCTGATCTGCATATAGGTTTCTCAAGAGGCAGGTCAGGTGGTCTGGTATTCCCATTTCTTTCAGAATTTTCCACAGTTTATTGTGATCCACACAGTCAAAGGCTTTGGCATAGTCAATTTCCAGTAATCATGTATGGATTTGAGAGTTGGACCATAAAGAAAGTTAAGTGCAGAAGAATTGATGCTGAACTGTGTTGTTGGAGAAGACTCTTGAGAGTCCCTTGGACTGCAAGGAGATCAAGCCAGTCCATCTTAAAGGAAATCAATCCTGAATATTCATTGGAAGGACTGATGCTGAAGCTGAATGGCCACCTGATGCAAAGAATTGACTCATTGGAAAAGACCCTGATATTTGGAATGACTGAAGGTGGGAGGAGAAGGGACAGAGGATGAGATGGTTGGATGGCATCACTGACTTGATGGACATGAGTTTGAGGAAGCTCCAGCAAGATGGACAGGGAAGCCTGGGGTGCTGCAGTCCACAGGGTCACAAAGAGTAGGACACAGCTAAGCAACTGAACTGAAATGAACTCCAGCGGATCTTCCCAAGCCAAGGATTGAACTCTCGTCTTCTGTGCCTCTTGCATTGCAGGTGAAATCTTTACCCACTTGTCCATCAGGGAAGCCCAAAGATGTGAGTGGACATAGATAGTTGATCCTTTGTTGGAGAGAGTGGGCAGAGTTTTATCTCATGTTCTCCATCATTTTCTCCACAAAATAGGCAAGATTGTTTGTTGAGAATGAGAGGAGCAGGGATATGGTAGGTACCTTGAGTTAAGTTATAAGTCTTTGAAACATAGGCTGATAATTTACAGGCAGCTGGCAACCATAATCTGTAAGGGCATCTTCTACAGTCCTTGTCTGCCCAAAGGATGAAAGTGGATAATAAAACCATCCATAACTGATTTACAAAGTTTGAGTAATAGAACAAATAAGTGACGAAACGATGACTCCTCATGAGAAAATGGATGAAGTGGTTAAATGGGTACAGGTTGTGTGGATTCTCAGTGTGTCTTATTGATCTTTATGATTCCAAAGTTTATATAGAAGTTTACCCAGTACGTGGTAAGAACAAAATAAATGATGGTAGAGTTGAGGATGTCATGAAGTGGCTAACATAAACTAGAAGTGCTGTCTTGATGACATTAATATTGGTAATAATAATACTAATAATCTTACTACCAAGAATAATTTTGATAATAGGCAACATTTGATGGTGTATATGTACAAGCACTGTTCTAAGCAATTTACTTACACATGTTATCTTATTTAATTCTCACACAGCATATGTCATAGGTGTTATTATTACCACAATTCTACTAGTGAGGTTCAGAGAAGTCACATAATTTGCAAAAGTCATGTACATAATAAATGGAGAAAGGAAGACTTGAGTCAGGTAGTCTGATTCCTCCTGAACTCATGATCTATGGAGTGAGAAAACTAGAAAGACAGGAATGCATGTTTGAAGACTATACAGAGGTTTAAGACTGATTTTGTAAATAGTGCTGCAATGAACGTTGGGGTGCATGCATCTTTTCAAATTATGGTTTTCTCTGGATATATGCCCAGGAGTGGGATTGCTGGATCATATGACAAAAAATAACTATGGTTACCAAACGGGAAAATGGGGGGAGGTATAAATTAAGAGTTGTGGTTAACATATACACATGACTATATTTCAAATAGAGAATCAACAAGGGCCTACTGTATAGCACGGGGAATTCTGCTCAATATTCTGGAATGATCTAAATGGGAAAAGAATTTGAAAAGGAATAGATACATATATACGTATAACTGAACCACTTTGCTGTACACCTGAAACTAACACAGTGTTGTAAATCAACTATGAGATCAGATCAGTTCAGTTCATTCGCTCAGTCGTGTCCGACTCTTTGCAACCCCATGAATCGCAGCACGCCAGGCCTCCCTGTCCATCACCAACTCCCGGAGTTCACTCAGACTCACGTCAATCGAGTCAGTGATGCCATCTAGCCATCTCATCCTCTGTCGTCCCCTTCTCCTCCTGACCCCAATCCCTCCCAGCATCAGGGTCTTTTCCAATGAATCAACTCTTCACATGAGGTGGCCAAAGTACTGGAGTTTCAGCTTTAGCATCATTCCTTTCAAAGAAATCCCAGGGCTGATCTCTTTCAGAATGGACTGGTTGGATCTCCTTGCAGTCCAAGGGACTCTCAAGAGTCTCCTCCAACACCACAGTTCAAAAGCATCAATTCTTCAGTGCTCAGCCTTCTTCACAGTCCATCTCTCACATCCATACATGACCACAGGAAAAACCATAGCCTTGACTAGACGAACCTTTATTGGCAAAGTAACGTCTCTGCTTTTGAATATGCTATCTAGGTTGGTCATAACTTTCCTTCCAAGGAGTAAGCGTCTTTTAATTTCATGGCTGCAGTCACCATCTGCAGTGATTTTGGAGCCCAGAAAAATAAAGTCTGACACTGTTTCCACTGTTTCCCCATCTATTTCCCATGAAGTGGTGGGACCAGATGCCATGATCTTCATTTTCTGAATGTTGAGCTTTAAGCCAACTTTTTCACTCTCCACTTTCACTTTCATCAAGAGGCTTTTGAGTTCCTCTTCACTTTCTGCCATAAGGGTGGTGTCATCTGCATATCTGAGGTGATTGATATTTCTCCCAGCAATCTTGATTCCAACTTGTGTTTCTTCCAGTCCAGCATTTCTCATGATGTACTCTGCATATAAGTTAAATAAACAGGGTGACAATATACAGCCTTGACGAACTCCTTTTCCTATTTGGAACCAGTCTGTTGTTCCATGTCCAGTTCTAACTGTTGCTTCCTGACCTGCATACAAATTTCTCAAGAGGCAGATCAGGTGGTCTGGTATTCCCACCTCTTTCAGAATTTTCCACAGTTTATTGTGATCCACACAGTCAAAGGCTTGGGCATAGTCAATAAAGCAGAAATAGATGTTTTTCTGCAACTCTCTTGCTTTTTCTATAATCCAGCGGATGTTGGCAATTTGATCTCTGGTTCCTCTGCTTTTTCTAAAACCAGCTTGACCATCAGGAAGTTCACGGTTCACATATTGCTGAAGCCTGGCTTGGAGAATTTTGAGCATTACTTTACTAGTGTGTGAGATGAGTGCAATTGTGCAGTAGTTTGAGCTCTTTGGCATTGCCTTTCTTTGGGATTGGAATGAAAACTGACCTTTTCCAGTCCTGTGGCCACTGCTGAGTTTTCCAAATTTGCTGGCATATTGAGTGCAGCACTTTCATCACATCATCTTTCAGGATTTGGAATAGCTCAACTGGAATTCCATCAAATCAACTATACTCCAATACAAAATAAAAACTTTAAAAAAAGACCGAAGACAACTACAAAAAAAGAGAGAGAGACTTTGGTTTTGTAGCCGGGATCTTCCTCATTTGCTCCTCTCTCACTCAGTGTTTCTAACACCATGTCTGGTCCACAACAAAGATTTGATAAAATGCTGAGTAACAGCATAAGAGCACTCTGACTAGAAATGCAGCGGGCTGTGCATGTTCCTCTAAAAAATCATTTAAAATAGAGAAATGAAGAGACTTTGAAATCTTTTAAACATATAGTTTTTTTTCGCTAACAATGATAAAGTATAGATGTGATAATCAACAATAATGCGATGACGATGACAGCCCTGCTATATGGTCCTTGTTTCTTACACATTTTGAACAAAATATATCATTTTTATTAACAAATGTCATCTTAAAAAAATTACCAAATGGTACTATTTCTTCATTAGAAAAATGTGAATCTCATTCTGGAATTCATACACCCTGCTTCCCACTTTCCTTTGTTTTTTTTTTTTTAATTTTTAAAAATTTTATATTAGAGTATCATCATTGGTTAACAATGTTGTGTTTGTTTCAGGTTTTCAGCAAAGTGATTCAGTTATACATATAATGTATCTATTCCTTTTTAAATTCTTTTCCCATTTAGCTTATTATAGAATATTGAGCATAGTTTCCTGGGCTATACAGTAGGTCCTTGTTGGTTATCTATTTTAAATATGGCAATGTCAATCTCAAACTCCCAATCTATTCCTCCCTGTAACCATAAATCATTCTCTGTGTGTCTATTTCTGTTTTGTAAATAAGTTAATTTGTATCTTTATTTTAGATTTCACATATAAGTGAGATCATAAGATATTTGTCTTTTTCTGTCTGACTTAATTGGGCTTCCACTGTGGCTCAGCTGGTAAAGAATCTACCTGCAATGCAGGAGACTGGGGTTCGATCCTTGGGTTGGGAAGATCCCCTGGAGAAGGGAAAGGCTACCCACTCTTGTATTCTGGCTTAGAGAATTCCACGGACTCTATAGTCCATGGAGTCACAAAGAGTCAGACACGACTGAGAGATAACTTAATATGATAGTCTCTCAGGCACATCCATGGTCCTGAAAATGGCATTATTTCAATTGTTAAGGTATTTTCATTCAAGGTGGGTCTGGCCAAGATTCTCTATGACTTTATAAGACTTAATTTAAAGTCTAGGACTTTCAGATTTCTTATAGAGATAACTTGGACTAGCAAGCTACTTTATTTCATTGGCTTATTATAAGGTAGAATTTTATTGAAGAACATAAATTTCTGGGAATTTCTCTAGTGGTCCAGTGTTTAAGAATCCATCTGCCAATGCAGGGGACATGGGTTTGATCTTTGGTCCAGGAATTAGGATCGCACATGCCTTGGGATCTTAAGTCAGTGCACATAACTATTGAGCCTGTGTGTCCCAACTAGACAGTGGCCTGAGTACAGCAAGAAAGAACCTGGTCACCTCATCAAAGACCCAGCACAGCCAAAAATAATAAATGAATAATTTGATTTTAAAAAGAGACTAATGTAAAAAAGAATATAAGTTTCTTTTGAAACATATGCTCTATTTTAGTAGACATGTGTTCTGTTTTCATATTATTGAACAAAAAATGAACAAAGTAGTGTGAAAAAAAGAAACAGATTAGAGCAATGGGCAAAGTGTTACCTTATTTGTAAATCATAGCCTTTTATCCACTCTCATCAGCTGTAAGAATCAAGGTTAATATTTGAAGGTTTAGGTAATCTATGAAATTGAAGAATAGAAAGAGTCTATATGAAAGTTATGCTTACTTACAATGTCATGCTCATCATGTTGCCTATAAATATGCTTGGTATTTTCAGCAAAGATACTGTTACTTTAATCAACTACAGGTCTTTAAGATCTACACATGTTAAATTTTTCTTCTACACAAATTGTCTTCAGTTTTAGTAAGCCATTAACTCAAATTGAAACCTGAAAATTTAAGTTTGGGGAGATTAAATTGCAAAAGATTTCATTAGAATATCTTAACAGGTAAAAGCAATCAACCTTCCATCATAACCCTGTATACTAATTTAATTTTTCCACAATATTTTCATCATATCTTCAAAACTTAGAAAAACAAAACTGCTTAAAAAATTCAACAAATACATTAGACTTATACATCTGAGGTGAAAATCATAAATGTAATGGATATTTTTGAGTATTAGCTTTCACAGAACAGCAAATAATTTAAATATCAAAGATTTCTAGTCCGATATACGGTTCTATGGGAATGTTTTTGCAGGCTATGTATGGAAAATTTATTGGAGAAAAGCAAAATGAAGCAAATAAACAAGACTAATGTTTTACTTTTCAGTACATGCAAACATGATTTAGGCAGCACAGTATCTAAGCAATGCTTAGTACTAAGAAATGGCCTAAATATTTTATTTCAAACTATAAAATAATCATAACTTGATATTATAATACTGTATTTGATCATGTTCTCTAAAGAATAGAGGAGGAAAGAATTACAGATATTGGGATAGCTTTGAAAATAAGAATCCACGTATATGCTTAGAGTCTGAAAAATCAGATGACATTTATCTGCTTCTCTTTAGTATTCAATACTTCATTTCTGTTTAGTGTTCATGGGAGTCCATTTCTGGCAAGTTTCCAAATCATTTTTTAAAATGAAATTTTAAAAGGTTTTTAAAAAATTATAAAAATAATATGGGCTTATTTTAGAAACACTGGAAAATTTACTAAAGTAGATGGCTGGATGGCATTACTGACTCGATGGATGTGAGTCTGGGTGAACTCCGGGAGTTGGTGATGGACAGGGAGACCTGGCGTGCTGCCATTCATGGGGCCGCAGAGTCGGACATGACTGAGCGACTGAACTGAAGATAAAACAATGACCCAAATCTTTCCCAGATAGAACTATATTTCATATTTTTAAAAAAATTTGCTTTGGTGATGGCATTATTGTTTTTGCCTTATAGTTGTTGGACTGCAAGGAGATCCAACCAGTCCATCCTAAAAGAGATCAGTCCTGGGTGTTCATTGGAAGGACTGATGTTGAAGCTGAAACTGTAATACTTTGGCCACCTGATGCTAAGAGCTGACTCATTTGAAAAGACCCTGATGATGCTGGGAAAGATTGAGGGCAGGAGGAGAAGGGGACAACAGAGGATGAAATGGTTGGATGGCATCACCGACTCAATGGACATGAGTTTGGGTAAACTCTGGGAATTGATGATGGACAAGGAGGCCCGGTGTGTTGCGGTTCACGGGGCTGCAAAGAGTCGGACATGACTGAGCGATTGAACTGAACTGAACTGTTTTTATTTTAGGTCTTTATTTTCTGAACAGTGTTACCCTTGTAGGAATAGCTTGTAATGCAGAAGAAAGGACAACATTAGTCCTCTTTAGGGGCTTCCCTGGGGCGCAGTGGCAAAGAATCTGCCTGCAATGCCGGATACGCGGGTTTGATCCTTGGGCCTGGAAGATCCCCTGGAGGAAGGCATGACAATCCACTCCAGTATTCTTGTCTGGAGAATCCCATGGAAAGAGGAGCCTGGCAGATTACAGATCACAGCGCCTCAAAGAGTCAGACACGACCTGACTGAAGTGACTTAACGTCCGCACACACAGAGGCCTAAACTAGGCAAGGTGTAAAACAGTAAGGAATGAAAAAGGAGGAGGCTCTTTGTTTGAATAGGCTGGCTTTTTTAACGTAAGCTACACATATGTTTGTTTAGCGATGTTAGGGTGAGGGACTCAGCTCCAGGTTTCCACTCAGAGACCTGGGTGCATGAGGCTCAACTTCCTAAACACTGCCAACGTCCATGACAAGCAAGACAGAACCTGGGAATCCCATGAAAGCTTTTCACTGCCTGAGTGGGAAAGCAACCTGCATCACAGCTGCCCTTTTTTTTTGATGGAAGTAGTCACTTGGTCTTCCCCAGAGGCAAGGGGCCTTAGAAACATCAAGGAAAAAATAGAATATTTGATGGGCATCACAATCTCTGTGCTTCCCCCAGTGGCTCAGGGGTAAAGAATCCACCTGCAATGCAGGAGACGCCAGTTTGATCCCTGGGTCGGGAAGATCCCTGGAGGAGGGCACAGCAATCCACTCCAGGATTCTTGCCTGGAGAATCCCATGGACAGAGGAGCCTGGTGAGTCCTTGTGGTGGCAAAGAGTTGGATGTGACTGAGCATGCATGCACAAGAGAAGCTGAGGATAGTAAAATATGAGTTGTGTTTAATATATTAATGGTGAAGTGAAGTGAAGTTGCTCAGTCGTGTCCAACTCTTTGCGATCCCGTGGACTGTAGCCTACCAGGCTCCTCCGTCCATGGGATTCTCCAGGCAAGAATACTAGAGTGGGTTGCCATTTCCTTCTCCAGGGGATCTTCCCGACCCAGGGATCGAACCTGGGTCTCCCGAGTTGCAGGCAGACGTTTTAACCTCTGAGCCACCAGGGAAGCCCCATATATTAATGGTACATCTCTACAAAAATGGTATCATATTTTTGTCTCTCCTTTGCTGGAACCACATCACTCATGTGCTCATATTTAGCAGCTTCCTGTTCCTAATCAACAAAACCCAAGCAACTTAATATTACAAAATTCGCAGCATCTGGCCCTTACTTACATGTCCTGTCTCATCTCTACTCACTCCCCTAACTGACATCTTATGCACTTAAAGCACTTTTGGTTTCCTCAAAAACCATGCTGCTTTTTTTTTTTTTTTCAGTGTTTTTGCTTAAACATTCTCTGTGTGGATTGTCTTTCAAAATGCCAATCCTTTTCCAGAACACACTAATGTGTCGTGATTAAATCTTAGTCACTGCTTAAGACTCAGCTCAGGTGCCATCTTTTCCTGGCCTGGGCCAGTTGGTATAACTTACTGTTTTATTTATTCAACTAACACTGTGTACATATCTCCTTAGACTACTAGATCATAATAAACTGTTACATGATGGTCCCATGGTCCAGATGGTGAACTTTCCTAGCCCATGAATTAGGTCTAACTTATCTTTTAGAGCCCTAGCATCTACCATAGTAATTCATTTATGTTTTTTATATTTTTAATTAAAAGATAATCACAATATTGTGATGGTTTTTGCCATACATTAACATGAATCAGCATTAAATATATATATGTTCACCCCCTCTTGAACCCCGCTTCCACATCTCTTCCTGTCTCACCACTCTAGGTTTTCACAGAGTGTTGGCGTTGGGTTCCCTGCATCATACATCAAATTCCCACTGGCTATCTGTTTTACATATCGTAATGTATATGTTTCAGTGCTCTTCTCTCATATCATCCCTTCCCCCACTGTGTCCAAAATAGCTAGGACATGGAAGCAACGTAGAAGTCCACTGACAGATGAATGGATAAGGAAGTTGTGGTAAATAAACACAATGGAATATTACTCAGCTATAAAAAGGAACACGTTTGAGTCAGTTCTAATGAGCTGGATGAACCTAGAGCCCATTATACAGAGTGAAGTAAGTCAGAAAGAGAAAGATAAACATCATATGTTAACACATATGTATGGAATTTAGAAAGATGTTACTGACGATCCTACTTGTAGGGCAGCAAAGGAGACAAGACATAGTTTATGATTTTGAAAGTTGAAAAATTGGAATGGATAGGTGGAATACCTTCAAAATCTTTCCTTTTTTTCTTTCCCATGGTCCCTGAAGGACATGCTTCAAGCCCTCTTCTCTGTCTGCTTTGTTGTTTTTATTCCATGTAGGCTAAAGTTAGAAGTTACAGACAACATTAACGCAGACTGGGTTTTAACTAGGAGGAGACTCTGTACCATGTTTCAGGGGTTGCTTTCTGCTCCCTGGTACAAGGGGTCAGTTAGCTTTAAAGTGAACCTCGGGTAGACACATTATGCTCCTTCTCACCCTAGTAGGCCTTTCAAACGATTACGCCTTCCCAAGAGCCAGAAGTGCAGATTCTATGAAAAATGAATTATTAATGTCTGATTTTCACAGCAATAGAATAATTTTACCCAATGAGTAGCATTTCTTCCACGCTTTCAGACATTCTTTCTTAATATAAAATCCTGACCCCTCGGTAAGGTGTCGTTTTGAATCACAGATTTGCTGACTTTAATAAACACACTGTTGTTACTTTCAATCAGCACAGAAGTTTTGTTGGGAAAGTTTACGGTTAGATTAGAATCAAAACTACATGGGAATAGTGATAAATAAATATACAAATAAGACTAAACATTTCCTATGTAGCAAGTGTAGTTTCCAGATAAATTCAAATAGAGTTTTTTTTTTTCTGAAAAAAGGCTCTCTGTGTAAGTGTAAATCTCTATTTGGCAAAGGGGAGACTTAAATACAATAAGAGACCATGCCAAGCTTTGTGTCTTCTTCATCTTTATTTGACGTCCTCAAACCACTCATGAACACAATTATACTATTTGCTGCCTGTTTTGCATAGCACACAGATAATTTACCTCAGATATAGTTGAAAAATCTCTACTTCTGATTTGGCATTTAAAAATCGAACCATTACAAAATTTAAACATATCAGTTTAAAACTGTTAACTAACATTTGTAAATGAATTTCAAGACTGTCAATTATATGGTCATCTTTAAAAGATATTCAATTTTCATCTGCTTGCTATTCTAATTGCTATTTACTGAAATGATGAGAAGCTTTTCTTTCTTTCCAGTCATCTCAGTCACTTCCATGAACTCAAGGCAGGCTAGTTACAGGTTCTAAATATCTGGAGAGCAATTTAGTATTTGTCCAGGGGTGATTTTTTTCCCCATAAATTAGTTACTGTACATATTGGACAATTTGCTTATTTTTGGAATTGATACATGCACAGTGGTAAGTTCTCTAGACTAATTTTTCTGTATGGCTGAGCACCATGGTAATTCACTGAACTGCCTTTTAGAAGGTCATGTATCAAGCCAGAAAAGGAGGAAGAAAATGATTTTTCAAGCTTATCTGATAATCAAAACTCAAATACAGTGCCTCATTCTAACAAAGATTATTGCAGTTATGAAGATAATGTGAATCATGGCCCTAAACAAATATAACCTCCACTAGAAGAGATTTCCTGTGTTGCTTCTAAAAGGAAAGCCATCTACAGGACACCTCTTGATGGCAAAAGAGAAGTCCATGAGCTGCATCAATGCCAGAGACACTCAATGCAATGGAGACTGTTTCAGCGATTATGACTTATCACAAGGAGCTTCACAAGAGCTCCACCAAGGTCCAGGGCACTGGAAAATTCTTTCTTGTTGCTACTTTCCAGCATGAAATGAGTTGCATGGTCTCTGGGAGGCTTTAGAGTACCACCAATCAATTTTCTTTACTCATGGTTTACCAATTTTAATCCTCCTTTCCTAAAGTGTTTCTGGTAGCTCAGATGGTAAAGAATCTGCCTGAAATGCAGGAAACCCTGGTTCAATCTCTGGGTCAGGAAGATACCCTGGAGAAGAGAATGGCTACCCACGCCAGTATTTTTTGCCTGGAGAATTCCACAGACAGAGGAGCCTGGAGGGCTACAGTCCATGGGGTTGCAAAGAGTCAGACGTGACTGAACGACTTTCACTTCACTTTTTCCTAAAGTATGCAATAACTTTAGAGAAGAAGGACGATCCAAAAGTTGTTTACCAATACAAATCATGATACACTGTTTTCACAATAAAGTGCTAGGCATTTTGATAAAGGGCATAAATTATAAATCATGACCCTTGATCTCAAATAGTTACTTTCTATCTAGTTAGACACAGGACATAAAAAAACATGAATGTCACCTAAAAGAGGAAGAGACCCGATTGGTCTTCATTCTTCTCTTCCTATATTAACTTGAGCTAACTTTTTAAATTTAGCCACATCTTCTCTGACATTTTCACATTCAAACCTCTATTTCATGCTTTTTGTATGACAGAATAGTGGATGGTTTTATGTATAGATTTTCAAACAGAATGAGGTAGGAATAATTATCTACTTACGATGAGATAAAGAGAGCTCACTATATGGAGATAACTGAGCCACCATCACCCAGCTAGCTCACTACTGAGTCCTGACTCTAGCACAGGTCTACTGGGAGGGTCTGAAGAGACAGGACACAGGACAGGTGTGCGACACTCAGGGACCGAATGTACCAATGATGAGAGGTAGGTATTAGAGGTGATAGAAGTGAGAAGATATGCCGGGAAGATGCCCAGAGAGGTTAGGGATGAAGGCAGCCAGCAGCATGTAAGTCTGTCCCAATCGTATCCGCATACTGCCTTGGGAATCTTGCAAATCCCCTACATCCTACATGGCTCTGTCATTCCAAGTACCAGTAACTAGTTAGGCAGCAACACAAAACAGAGTGAGCCAGGATTTGGAGTCTCATAGAGCTCAATGCCTGGTGGCTCAGCTGGTAAAGAACCCACCTGCCAATGCAGGAGATGCAAGACAATGGGTTTAAACCCTGGGTTGGGAAGATCCCCTGCCTGGAAAATTTCATGGACAGAGGAGCTTGGCAGGCAGGTTACAGTCCATGAGATCACAGAGTCAGACATGACTGAGTACACACGCATAAGACAGGACAAGACAGAACTTGATGCAAATTCTTGTTTCCTCAATTATCACATACATGTCATTAATCAAGTTAATAACTTCACTGAGTGCTAGTTTTTTATTTTGTAAAACTTTTATGTTATTTACCTTTCTGTGATTTAATTGAAATAGAAAGCACTTAGCAGTGCCTGTTACCTAGTTTGTACTCAATAAATAGTAGTTTTCTTTCTGCTTTCTCTTGCTCACTCTTTTCCCCCCTCCCTCCTGCCAACCAACTAAAACTTTCTGATCACTTTTTATTCAGGAGCTTTCAAGTGACAGAGGCACCTGTGCATGTTTCCTCCCAACTTAGAAAGGCAGACAAAATGACATCTAACAGTCCTGACTTTTTAGTTATACCAAATAAATAGAGCTTCATACAAAGTGGTACAGACATTACAAAATGACAGGGATGGAGATGAGGCCCCAGGGGCAGCAATGTCGAATGGGAAGTGCCGCATGCCCCAGATGTGCTCCTCCTCTTTTGTTCACCTCTTGGAAAGTGCCATCATTATTCACCCAACTGCACAAAACAGTAGCATTGTTCCTGTGCACTGGGCTTCCCTGGCGGCTCAGGCAGGGAAGAATCTGCCTGCAATGTGGTAGACCCAGGTTCGATCCCTGGGTCGGGAACATCCCCTGGAGAAGGGAATGGAAATCCACTCCAATGTTCTTGCCTGGAGAATTCCATGGACAGAGGAGCCTGGCAGGCTACAGTCCATGGTGTTGCAAAAGAGTCAGACATGACTGAGTGGATAACATTTTCACTACACTGTGCATTCATCTTCACCTTACAGCAGCATTCAACATTCTTTTATTTTTTTAAAAAAGAATATGTGCATTTTTATTTATTTTTAAATTTTTAGCTGTACCCCATGGCCTGTGGGACCTTGGTTTCCCAATAAGGATTGAACCTGAGTCCCCTGTATTGGAAGGCAGAGTCTTAACCACTGGACTGCCAGGGGAGTCCAGCACTAGACATTCTTGACTGTGAAATCCTTCTGGGAACATCCTCCACTCTGATTTCTTTGGCAGCACACGCTCTAGGTTTTCAACCTTCTCAATGGGACTGGCCCTTCCTTCATCCCTCCTGCACTATTCTAACAATCACTAGAGGAATCCTCTGAGGCTCAGCTGTGGCCTCACTTCTCTATTTCTACTCTGGGGTTCATTCAGCCCTTTGGCTGTAAGTATTCTCTGTTTGTTGCTGACTACCTGATTTCTACCTTTATGCCCCAACCCTCCTCCGTGCTCCATGTTCATAGAACCACCTTCCCATCTAACTTCCACAGATGATGTCTGTTGGGAATTTCAACCTACATGACTCTAATAGAACTTTCACTCTTGCTTCCCACTGATTTCCTCTTTAGTCTTTGTCTTCTCAATAAATGGAAAAAAGTATAACTCTTCTTAATACATTTTTTCCCTCCACACCTTAGAGCCTTCCATTATAATGCTAACATGGATCTGGGATCCTTTGACATCAACTCTGCTGCCGCCACCATCACCTTCGTCGATTTCCTGGTCTCCTACAGGAGCTTTCTAACTTGTCTCTCTGGTTCTGCTGCTGCTCCCTTCCAATGCAGTCTACCTATAGATGCCAGAGTAATCTTTTAAAAGAGTAGACCAGTCATATTCTTTCATTTTTGTTCTAATAGCTCTGCTGTTGTAAAAATTTTGAACTTCTTATCAAGGCCTATAAAACTAGCAGAATCCACGCGATTCCTTTCACCTTGATCTTATGACACCCTTCCACACTGCTTTACCCCTTGCTCACTATATTATAGTCTCCCTAGACACCTTTCTGTGCCTCCGTTATGTCATGCTCTTTCCTCCTTCAGTATCTTAGAAATCTGCCTGGAAAACTCTTCCTCTGTTTCATTGTATGAGTATTTCCTTCCTCTTCTTCCGATTCCAGCACTAACATCATCCCCTCTGAAGCTTTTGTACTTGACTTTATTAAGTAGCCTCTTTCCAAGTGAGTTTTGTTTACAGTATCCTTGTAGTTTTCCTCCTGCCATCAATGAAAACGATTCCTATCTTTCCATTGTCATTGTTAATTACTGTTTTCTTTCAACTCCCTTCAGATGAGGGCATGTCCCTCTTCCCTAGGACTTCCCTGGTGGC
This sequence comes from Bos grunniens, assembly GCF_055505025.1. Classification (NCBI taxonomy): domain Eukaryota; kingdom Metazoa; phylum Chordata; class Mammalia; order Artiodactyla; family Bovidae; genus Bos; species Bos grunniens. The sequence continues at coordinate 94,168,644 of NC_141169.1, read as the reverse complement.
TCAGACGGTAAAGCGACTTGCTTACAATGCGGGAGACGTGGGTTCGATCCCTGGGTCGGGAAGATACTCTGGAGAAGGAAATGGCAACATTAGAGTCATATAGGTTGAAATTCCCAACAGACATCATCTATGGAAGTTAGATGGGAAGGTGGTTCTATGAACATGGAGCACAGAGGAGGGTTGGGGCCTAAAGGTAGAAATCAGGTAGTCAGCAAAAAACAGAGAATACTTAAAGAATTGGACAGGACTGAGTGACTTCACTCTCTTTCTTTTTTCCCTCTTTCCCAACTAGAATACAAACTTCAGGAGGGCAAGGACCATATCTGATTTTTCACCACTGTATGTCAAACATCAGTACAGAATCTATCCTCAGGATTTAAGCACTCCTATTTCAGCTGCTGCTGCTGCTGCTAAGTCGCTTCAGTCATGTCCGACTCTGTGTGACCCCACAGACGGCAGCCTACCAGGCTCCTCTGTCCAGGGGATTTTCCAGGCAAGAGTACTGGAGTGGGTCACCATTGCCTTTTCCACCTATTTCAGCACCCAGTAAATATTTGTTGAATGACTAAATGAATGTATGAATGAGTCACTGCCTTTTCTTTAACCCTATAGCTAATGTATCTTCAAGTTAACACCCTATTTTGTTATCCCTTAAATCACTGTCCATCCCCATTTTCACTGCCTTAATTCAGGTCACCATCATCTCTTGCCAGAATTAATGTAATTTGTCACCAGAACCAGGATTCTCTTCTGAATAGTTGTGGACTGGGGGTATCTTCAAGTTAAAATAAGAAGAAGAATAAAAAAAACAGTCTGACATGGATTAACTTGATTGACTTTAGTATCTTCATGCAGCTAAGATGACACATGTGAGACAGGTAATCTGATGCATCAGGCCTACCTCAAAAGAGTTAGTTTTTTCAAAAATTAAGTGAGCCACAAGAAACTAGCAGTTTCAAAAACTGTGACATAAATCACCTTGTCCTGGAAATATGTGGCTTTTATAGAACTAGAATCATCTCCTGTTGTGTGCTCTTAGGATTTGTGACTCTCTACCACTGGACTTTCCTAAACATATTGGTATTTATGCATCTTTCCCATGTCCAGCAGCAAACAAATACTTAGAAAAATGTGGATTTTATATATCATCCTGGAGACAGATGAAAAGAATTCTTGGACAAAGAGAAGAAGGGTAACTACAGGAAGGATGGGCTTCTCAGATGGCTCAGTGGTAAAGACAATAGCTTTGTCTCCTGCCAATGCAGGAGACACGGGTTGGATCTCTGGGTCAGGAAGATCCTCTGGAGAAGGAAATGGCTTCCCCCTCCAGTATTCTTGCCTGGAGAATTCCATGGACAGAGGATCTGGGTGGGCTATAGCCCATGGGGCGGAAAAGAGTAGGACACGACTTAGTTACTAAACAACAAACACAGCAACAACAACCAGGGAAGTTATGCTTAACAGACTGAAACGCAGAGTGGAAGGCCATTACAGCCTTAAAGTAAGGGGGCACTCTACACCCTGTGATCTAGGGAAAGGTCCAAATTGTCCTTTAATTCCTTCCAAAACTATTCTAAATTATATTATGCCAGCTGGTCTTAGGGCATCCAGAAAAAACTGTTTCTCTCCAGTTCTTTCTGCGTACTTCCACTAGAGTAATCTTTCAAAAATTTGCCATTTTAGAAGTATTTCTTGGAGCCTCATTACTGTTTGTATTAACACCTTAGCTGGCATAAAAGCCCTTCAAATGTTAAGTGATAGTCAATCAGCAATCAGCTGTGTTCGACTGTTGCATCTCCATGGACTGTCACTCTCCAGGCTCCTCTGTCCATGGAATTCTCCAGGCAAGAATACTTGAGTGGGTTGCAATTCCCTTCAGGGGATCTTCCTGACCCATGGATCAAACCCAGGTCTCCTGCACTGCAGGCAGATTCTTTACTGTCTGAACCACCAGGGAAGCCCCAGAAACCCTTCAAGATGTGACCCTTTACTCCTCCAGCTGGCTCTTAGCAATGCAACTCATAGATAGGCTTGAGTCATACTCTGGAGTACCAGGGACTTATACAACATATCCTTAATGCTCCACAGAGCCTGGTACATATTTTATACTCATTGAATAGTTTTTGAATGAACCACACATATTCAGATATCCTACTCCCGTCACCGCTTGCCTCTCCTGCTTATCTCTAATTATCATCAAGTGTTTTATTTTATCTTTTATCAGAGCAGTCAACCCAAAGAATATGAAGAATAGTCTATAGCATAGATTGTCCAGTGAAAGATTTAACTGTTGAATATATGTTTGATGATCACATTTTGGCTACCTGTATTCCTTGTTTTATTTTTTTGGTTTCTGTTTCTCAAAACTAGTTTTGTAAGAATCTAGTCAAAATGACGGCTGATGGGTTCTGCATTGGCAGATTCAACCAACCACAGATTAAAAAAAAAATCCAGAAAGTTCCAAAACACAAAACCTGAGTTTTCCACATGCCAGCAACTATTTACAAAGCATTACATTGTATTTATAACTATTTACATAGCTTTTACATTTTATTCACTATTATAAGTACATTATAAGTGATTTAAAGGATATGGGAAGGTGTCCATAGATTATATGCAAATACTACACTGTCTTGTATAAGGGACTTGAGCATCAGTGAATTTTGGTATCTGTGAGGGTCCTCAAATTAATCCTGCATGGATACCGAGGGACCACTGTATCAAGAAATCAATGATTCTCTTGACATTTGAAATGTTATTAAACAAAAAGAGTTAATAATTGAACATAATGTAAGCAAGTTTAGTTATAGAGAGTACTGTAGTGATTCCTTACTCTGTAGGTAATTAGAAAATGTTAAATATTAGAAAAAGTTCCTTCCCCCATGTTCTTAAACATAAATTGAAAACATTTCATTTTCCAGATAGTTGAACTTCTTTTTCATAATGCAAACATCTATTCCTTTAATTAGCTTCCCTGGTGGCTCAGATGGTAAAGAATCTGCCTGCAATGCAGGAGACCAGGGTTCTATCCCCAGGTTGGGAAGATCCCCTGGGGAAGGAAATGGCAACCCACTCCAGTATTCTTGCCTGGAGAATTCCATGGACAGAGAAGCCTGGTGGGCTATAATCCTTGGGGTCCTGAAGAGTTGGATGTGACAGAGTGACTAAAACACACACACACATTCCTTTAATTAAATAAGTAAAAAAGTACATCTCCCATTGCTTACTAAAATGAATGACTTTTCCCCTTCCCTTACCTATTTTTGGATGTATGTTCTCAGAAACTGTTTATAATGTTTATAGTGCACCTCAGGCCAATGAATGTAGATCATAGAGCTCCACTGGTTACGTGTTGAGTATTGGTAAAATGCGTGGGTTTATTTATGCCCTGTTAAATCTCAATTGCTTATTAGGACAGTTAAAAGTAATAATGATAACTAAGTACTAATGTAATAACAGTCATTACAAAGGAAAATTGGTAAGACAAAATAAGTCATTGATTGTACAATAAAGTGTCACTGTGATTAATGAAAGTCTCTGTATACTATTTCCCCAGTTGTATTTATCATGTTTATATCCACATTAAATACAATACATATAATTCCTCCTCTGTACCTGAGCAGATATGGGAGAGGAGGAGAAAA